>NW_012101732.1:2145842-2150418 GCF_000951045.1 Mandrillus leucophaeus
TTTTTTTTTTTCTAATCAATGTAATACATGTGCATGGCTTAAAAAGTCAAATATTTTTTCTCTTCTTTTTCAAGATGGCTGACTAGTTACATTGGATTCCAGTTCTCCTCAGAAAAAAAGATAAAAGTTACTCATGCATGGACATGTTCCAAATGGAGAACTGAGGGAAGAGAGTCAGGATCTGCTGGAGTGCCCACAGAAAGAAAAGGAAAGCAGCAAGAGTCTGACAGAGACAAACCCCTGAGGAACTCAGAGCCCCATGACAAGGGCAGGTGGGAGTGCTTCTCTGCTCCCTTACCCCTGTGACATTCTGCTGACCACAAAACTGTTCGGGAGCCTTTCTGCCCTCATGACCCAGGGAAATGCTATTGGTGGTCATTTGGAAACTTCTCAGGGAAGAGTAGCGGCTTAAATCCTCCTCACATCAGTGGTCAGGAACAGATGTGGAATGGGGTCATCTCCTACCCTCTCTACACTGTTGTGAAGGCATCAGAGGTTTTCCCCCCTGGGAGTCTGTACATGTGCACTTGGAGAAAGTACTTTTTGTGCTTTTTGCAGTGGCTGTACCCCAGCTGAAAGTGAGTCTGTGCTTCTTAGGTTTGCACGAAGGGTGGGGCCCAACTCACCCTCCCTACACAGAACAATAATGTGCTGGCAATGAAGGACAGATAAACTGCAAAGTTGTTGGCTCTGAACTGGGGTAAGAGGCTATGCCCTGAGCCCACTTTGGTGGTAGCCACCAGGGGGACATATCTGTGGTCTATAGCTGTACTGCAGCTGGGAAACAAAGGTCAAAATCTGTTTGAACTTAAGGTCATGAGCCCCACAACAGGACTGTCAGGTGCCATAAGAAAGCCATAAAAACCCACATAGAGACTTGGCCCATTGAAACCACCCAGAAATGAAGCCAAATGATCATGTAACATACACCACAGTCACATACTTGAGAAAAAAAATTAAAAATATTTAAAAGTCCCACCCAAATGATAGCAAAATCAAACATAAATGACAGCTCCTCCTTGCAAGGATTTAAGCTACTACTCTTCCCAGAGATGTTTCCAAATGAGAAGGAAGGAAGTAGTGCAAGACTTCCGTCAGTAAAAGCATACACAGTGTCTTGACAGCTCCAAACAATTGCACTAGCTCTCTAGCAATGGATCCTAACCAAAATAAAAAATATGAAATGACAGATGAAGAATTCAAAATGTGAATTGTAAGAAAATTCACTGAAATCCAATAAAAAGTTGAAAATCAACACAAAGAAATTAGGAAAACAATTTGGGGTATGAAAGACAAGCAAGCTGTATTTAAGAAAAACAGAACTTGTGAAATTGAAAAATGTACTAAAAGAATTTCAAAATACATTTTAAAGATTTAATAATAGACTAGACCAAACAGAAGAAATAATTTCAGAGCTAGAAGACTGATCTTTCCAATTAACCAAGTCAGACAAATAAAGAAGAACTGAAACAAAACAAAAAATCCTTAAAGAAATATGAGGTTATGTAAAGCAACCAAATGAACTTAGTGGCATTCCTTGGAGAAGAAATATTAAGCAACTTGGAAAACATATTTGAAGGAATAAATCTGAAAAATTTTCCTAATTTTGCTAGAGAGGTCAACATCCAAATACAACAAATTCAGAGAACACCTTCGAGATACTATACAAGATGATTATCACTGTGGCATATAGTCATCAGACTATCCAAGGCCAACAAGAAAAAAAAATCTTAACGACAGCTAGAGAAAAAGGCCAAACTACCTATAAAGGAAATCCCATCAGACTAACAGAGGACTTATCTGCAGAAACCTTATGAACCAGAAGAGATTGAGGCATATTCTTAGCCTTTTTAAAGAAAAAAAAAAAAAGCCAGTCAAGCATGTTATATCTTGCCAAACTTAGCTTCATAAACGAAGGAGAAATAAAGGCTTTCACAGACAAGCAAATGCTAAGGAAATTTGTCACCACCAGACTAGTACTAGAAGAAATGCTCAAAGGAGTTCTAAACATAAAAACAAAAGGATGACACTTACTACCATAAAAGCGCAAATGAGTACAAAAATTTTTTTTACAGATTCTATAAAGCAATCACACAATTGGACTACAAGGCAACTTATGCCTTGTACAAAGCAACTACCTAACAACACTATGATGGGAAAAAATCCTCACATATCAATATTAACCTTGAATGTAAATGACTTAAATGCTCCACTTAAAACAAGACTGGCAAATTAGATTAAACAAACAAGTAAGACTCAACCATGTGCTGCCTTCAAGAGACCCATCTTATGTGTAATGATACCCACAAACTCAAAGTAAAGGGGTAGAGAAAGATTTTCCATGCAAATGGAAAAAAAGAGCAAAGGTTGCTATTCGTGTATCAGATAAAATAGACTAAACCACTAACAGTAAAATAAGACAAAGAACATTGTGATGAGTGGTTCAAATAATAATGTATTCAACTCAACAAGAAGACTTAACATACATACATACATATATATATATATGCACCCAACACCAGAGTACCCAAATTTATAAAATAAATACTACATGACCTGAGAAAATAGCCATACAATAACAGTGGGGGACTTCAACACTCCACTGACAGCACTAGACAGATCAACAAAGCAGAAAACTAACAAAGAAACTCTGGACTTAAACTGTACTTTTGACCAAATGTACTTCATAGACATCTACAGAACATTCTATGCCAAAACTGCAGAATATATCTTTTTCCCATCTGTACATAGAACATTCTCTGAAATTATTCATATGATCCAGCAATTGCACTGCTGGGTATATAACCAAAAGAAAGGAACTCAATGTATTAAAGAAATAACTGCGTTCTCATATTTGTTGCAACACTGTTTATAATACCTAAGATTTGGAGGAAACTGAGTGTCCATCAACAGATGAATGGATAAAGAAAATATGGTACCTATACACAATGAACTACTATTCAGCCATAAAAAATAATGAGAGTCATTCATTTGCAGCAACATGAATGGAACTGGAGGTCCACTCAATGCTAAGTAAAATAAGCCAGGCACAGAAAGACAAACATTGCATGTTCTTACTCATTTGTAAGATCCAAGAATAATAATAATAAGATGATCCCCTGGAGATAGAGAGTAGAAAGATGATTACCAGAAGCTAGGAAGGGTAGTAGGGGGCTGGGGAGGAGGTGGATATGATTAATAAGTACAAAAAAATAGTTAGAATGAATGAATAAGGCCTAGTATTTGATAGCACAGCAGGGTGACTATAGTCAATAATAATCTAATTATACCTTTTAAAATAAGTAAAAGTGTATAACTGGATTGTTTGTAACACAAAGGATAAATGCTTGAGGGGATAAATACTCTCTCATCCATGAAGTGATTATTACACATTGCATGTCTGTATCAAAATGTCTCATGTATCCTATAAATAGGTACACCTACTATGTATCCAAAAAATTAAAAATTAAAAAAATAAAAATAAATAAAACTGATTATATGCTTGGTCATAAAGCAAGTCTCAATAAAATTAAGAAAAATCAAAATTACATCAAGCATCTTCTTGGCCCACAGAGGAATAAAATTAGAAATCAATCCAAGAGGAATTCTCAAAACCACACAAGTACACGGAAACTAAACAACTTGCTCCTGAATGACTTTGAGGTAAACAACAGAATTAATTCAGAAATCAACAAAATTAACAAATGAAAATAAAGACACAACATACCAAAACCTCTGAGACATAACAAAAGCAATGTTAATAAGAAAATTTATAGCACTAAATACCCACATCAAAAAGATAGAAAGATCTCAAGTTAACAACCAAATGTTACACCTAAAGGAGTTGAAAAAATAAGAACAAACCAAACCCCAAGCTAGCAGGAGAAAAGAAGTAACAAAGATCAGAACTACCTGAAATTGAGACCAAAAAACATACAAAGGATCAATGAAACAAAAAGTTAGTTCTTCGAAAAGATAAACAAAATTAAGAGACCACTAGCTAAACAAGAAAAAAATAAAATTCAAATTAGCACAATCAGAAATGACAAAGGTGGCATTACAATAAATATCACAGAAATACAAAAGCTCTTCAGAGGCTACTCTGAATATGTCTATACACACAAACAGGAAAACCTAGAAGAAACTGATAAATTCCTGCAAACATACAACCTCCAAAGATTTAACCAGGAAGAAATTGGAATCCTGAACAGACCAATAATGAGTTAGGAAATTGAAGCAGTAAAAAAAATTCTACCAACCAAAAAAATCCAGGACCAGAAAAAATCACAGCCAAATTCTATATGATGTACAAAGAAGAGCTGGCACTAATCTTTCTGAAGCTATTCCAAAAAATTGATGAGGACAGATTCCTCCACAACTCATTCTACAAAACCAATATCATCTTCAAACCAAAATTTGATAAGGACACAACAAAACAAAGAAGACTACAGGCCAATATCTTTGATGAACATAGACACAAAGATTATCAACAAAATACTAGCTGATAGAATGCAACAGCACATCAAAAAAGATATTCATTGTGATCAAGTAGGTTTTATTCTAGAAATACAAGGAT
>NW_012101732.1:2150468-2152896 GCF_000951045.1 Mandrillus leucophaeus
CTATACACAATGAACTACTATTCAGCCATAAAAAATAATGAGAGTCATTCATTTGCAGCAACATGAATGGAACTGGAGGTCCACTCAATGCTAAGTAAAATAAGCCAGGCACAGAAAGACAAACATTGCATGTTCTTACTCATTTGTAAGATCCAAGAATAATAATAATAAGATGATCCCCTGGAGATAGAGAGTAGAAAGATGATTACCAGAAGCTAGGAAGGGTAGTAGGGGGCTGGGGAGGAGGTGGATATGATTAATAAGTACAAAAAAATAGTTAGAATGAATGAATAAGGCCTAGTATTTGATAGCACAGCAGGGTGACTATAGTCAATAATAATCTAATTATACCTTTTAAAATAAGTAAAAGTGTATAACTGGATTGTTTGTAACACAAAGGATAAATGCTTGAGGGGATAAATACTCCCTCATCCATGAAGTGATTATTACACATTGCATGTCTGTATCAAAATGTCTCATGTATCCTATAAATAGGTACACCTACTATGTATCCAAAAAATTAAAAATTAAAAAAATAAAAATAAATAAAACTGATTATATGCTTGGTCATAAAGCAAGTCTCAATAAAATTAAGAAAAATCAAAATTACATCAAGCATCTTCTTGGCCCACAGAGGAATAAAATTAGAAATCAATCCAAGAGGAATTCTCAAAACCACACAAGTACACGGAAACTAAACAACTTGCTCCTGAATGACTTTGAGGTAAACAACAGAATTAATTCAGAAATCAACAAAATTAACAAATGAAAATAAAGACACAACATACCAAAACCTCTGAGACATAACAAAAGCAATGTTAATAAGAAAATTTATAGCACTAAATACCCACATCAAAAAGATAGAAAGATCTCAAGTTAACAACCAAATGTTACACCTAAAGGAGTTGAAAAAATAAGAACAAACCAAACCCCAAGCTAGCAGGAGAAAAGAAGTAACAAAGATCAGAACTACCTGAAATTGAGACCAAAAAACATACAAAGGATCAATGAAACAAAAAGTTAGTTCTTCGAAAAGATAAACAAAATTAAGAGACCACTAGCTAAACAAGAAAAAAATAAAATTCAAATTAGCACAATCAGAAATGACAAAGGTGGCATTACAATAAATATCACAGAAATACAAAAGCTCTTCAGAGGCTACTCTGAATATGTCTATACACACAAACAGGAAAACCTAGAAGAAACTGATAAATTCCTGCAAACATACAACCTCCAAAGATTTAACCAGGAAGAAATTGGAATCCTGAACAGACCAATGATGAGTTAGGAAATTGAAGCAGTAAAAAAAATTCTACCAACCAAAAAAATCCAGGACCAGAAAAAATCACAGCCAAATTCTATATGATGTACAAAGAAGAGCTGGCACTAATCTTTCTGAAGCTATTCCAAAAAATTGATGAGGACAGATTCCTCCACAACTCATTCTACAAAACCAATATCATCTTCAAACCAAAATTTGATAAGGACACAACAAAACAAAGAAGACTACAGGCCAATATCTTTGATGAACATAGACACAAAGATTATCAACAAAATACTAGCTGATAGAATGCAACAGCACATCAAAAAAGATATTCATTGTGATCAAGTAGGTTTTATTCTAGAAATACAAGGATTATTGAACAAACACAAATCAAATGTGATTCACCATATAAACAGATTTTAAAACAAAAACCTTACAATCACTTCAATAGAGGCAGAAAAAGCATTTGAGAAAAATCCAATATCCCTTTATGATGAAAACTCTCAACAAACTAGAGAACAAAGGAACATACCTCAAAATAAGAGGAGCCATAGATAACAAACCCACAGCCAACATCACACAGAATGGGGAAAAGTTGAAAGCCTTCTCCCTAACAATTGAAACAAAACAAAGATGCCCGCTCTCACCACTAAGAATTGAAACAAAACAAAGATGTTCACTCTCACCACTCCTATTCAACATAGTACTGGAAGTCCTAGCCAGAGCAATCAGGCAAGAGAAAGAAATAAAAGGCATCCAGATAGGAAAAAAAGGCACTCAAAGTCTCTCTGTTTGGTGATGACATGACCCTATACTTAGAAAACCCTAAATATTTCTCAAAAGACTCTGAGACATGATAAATGACTTCAGTGAAATTTCAGGATACAAAATTAATGCACAAATTAGCTCCTTTTAAT
This sequence comes from Mandrillus leucophaeus, assembly GCF_000951045.1. Taxonomy (NCBI): domain Eukaryota; kingdom Metazoa; phylum Chordata; class Mammalia; order Primates; family Cercopithecidae; genus Mandrillus; species Mandrillus leucophaeus. The sequence goes on from NW_012101732.1 coordinate 2,152,650, forward strand.
GTTTAAGCTGAGAACCAAATAAAGAACATGATCCCATGTATAACTACAATAAACCAAAAATTAAAAACCTATGAATATTCAGAATAGCCAGAACCATCCTAAGCAAAAAGAACAAAACTAGAGAAATCACATTATCTGACTTCAAATTACACTACAGAGCTATAGTAACCAAAACAGCATGGTACTTTCATAAAAACAGACACATAGACTAATGGAACAGAATTGAAAACACAGAAACTAATCCATA
>NW_012101732.1:2156891-2159044 GCF_000951045.1 Mandrillus leucophaeus
AAAAAAACAGTGAAATCCTGTCATTTGCAACAACATGGATAGAACTGGAGGTCATTATGTTAAGTGAAATAAGCCAGGTACAGAAAGAAAAATATCGCATGTTCTCGCTTGTTTGTGGGATCTAAAAATCAAAACAATTGAACTCCTAGACATAGAGAGTAGAAGGATGGTTACTAGAAGCTGAGTAGAGTAGTCAGGGGGTAGGAGGATGGCGGGAATGGTTAATGGGTCCCCCCAAAAATGGAAAGAATTGATAAGACCTACTATTTGATAGCACAATAGGGTGACATAGTCAATAATAACTTAACTGTACATTTTTAAATAACTTAAAGAGTGTAACTGGATTGTTTGTAACTCAAAGGATAAATGCTTGGGGGATGGATACCCCATTCTCCATGATGTGCTTATTTCACGTTGTATGCCTGTATCAAAACATCTCATATACCTCATAAATATATACATCTACTATGTGCCCAACAAAATTAAAAATAATAATAATAATGATTTTTAATTAAAAAAACTTATGAATACATTTAACAAAGTAGGTGAAAGACATCTATAAGGAGAATTACAAAACACTGATGAAAAAAATCATAGATGATACAAACAAATGGGAAAACATTACATGTTATTGAATAGGCAGAATCAATATTGTTAAAAACGACTGTACAGATCAAAACAATCTACAGATTCAAGGCAATTTCTATCTAATTTGCAATGTCATTTTTCACAGAATTAGAAAAAACAATTCTAAAACTTATATAGAAGCAAAGAAGAGCCCAAATAGATGAAGCAATCCTAAGCAAAAAGAACAAAACCAGAGACATCACATTACCACACTTCAATCTACACTACAAGGCCAAACCAAAACAGCATGGTACTGGTACAAAAATCAACCATAAGTCAATGAAACAGAACAGAGGATCCAGAAATAAAGCCACACACCTACAACCAATTGATCTTTAACAAAATCAACAAAAATTAACAATGGGGAAAGGACACCCTATTCAATAAATGGTTCTGGGAAAACCAGCTAGCCTTATGCAGAGGAATAAAAGTAGATCCCTACCTCTCACCATATACAAAAATTAACTCAAGACGGATTAAAGACTTATCTGAAACCATAAAAACTGTAGAAGAAAATGTAGAAGAAACTTTTCTGGACATTGGCCTAGGCAAAGAATTCATGACTAAGACCTCAAAAGTAACTGCAAATAAAACCCCAGAAATAGACAAATAGGGCTTAATTAAAGATCTTCTGCACAGCAAAATAAAAATCAACAGAGTAAACAGACAACCCACCTACAGAATGGAAGAAAATATTTGTAAACAAAGCACCCAAGAAAGGACTAATATTCAGAATCTACAAAGAACTTAAGTTAACAAGGAAAAAACAAATGGCCCCATTAATAAGTGGGCAAAGGACATAAGCGGAAACTTCTCAAAAAGACATACAAATGGCAACAAACATGAAAAATGCTCTATATTACTAATTGTCAGAGAAATGTAAATTAAAGCCACAATGAGATACCATCTCACACTAGTCCAGTTGGCATTATTAAAAAGTCAGTAAATAACATATGTTGGCAAAGATGCAGAGAAAAAAGCATGCTTATATACTGTTGGTGGGAATGTAAATCAGTTCAAACTCTAAGGAAAACAACATGGAGATTTCTCAAATAATTAAAAATAGAAGTACTATTCAACCCAGAAACCCAACTACTGTCTATCCAAAGGAAATTAACCATTTATCAAGAAGATACCTGCAGTTGTCTGTTTATCACAGCACTATTCACAATAGCAAAGTCATGGAATCAACCTAAGTTGGTCAACAAAGAAAACGTAATATATCTACACCCTGGAATGCTATGCAGTCATAAAAAGAATGAAATTATATCCTTCACAGCAACGTGGATGGAACTGAAGGCCATTTTCCTAAGTGAAATAACTCAGAAACAGAAAATCAAATACCTCATGTTCTCGCTTATAGGCGAAAGTTAAATAACGGGTACACATGGCCATAAAGATGGAAATAATAGACACCAGGGATCCCAAAAACAGGGAGGGTGGAAGAGGAACAAGGGTTGAAAAGCTACATATTGGGTACTATGTTCACTCTTTGGGTGAAGGGTTCACTAGAAGCTCAGAAAACG
>NW_012101732.1:2160361-2188079 GCF_000951045.1 Mandrillus leucophaeus
AAAAGAAAAGAAAAGAAAAGATATAGCTCGTGTTGGTGAAGATGTGGATAAAAGGGACCCCTTGCACACTGTTGGCAGAAATGTAAATTAGAATAGCCATTTTGGAAAACACTGTAGAGGTTCCTCAACAAATTAAAATCCCTGTTCTGGGTATACATCCAAAATAATTGAAATACCTATGTGAAAGAGATATCTGCACTCCCAGTTCATTGCAGCACTATTCACAATAGCCAAGATATGAAAGCAACCGAAATGTTCATCAATGGATGAATGGCTAAAGAAAATGTGATATATACATATATATACAATTAAACACTGTTCAGCCATAAAAAAGAAGAAAATTTTGTCATTTGTGACAGCATGGATGAACCTGGAGACATTATGTTAAGTGAAATAAGCCAGGCCCAGAAGGACAAACATTACATGATCTCACTTACATGTGGAATCTAAAAAATGTGAACTCATAAAAGTAGTGAGTATAATGGTAGTTACTCATAGGCAGGTGAAGGGAATAGAGAAAAGGCAGATGTTGGTCAGAGTACAGAATTTCAGTTACACAGGAGGAATAAGTTTTAGTAAACATTATTATAATTGTAACCATAACAAACAATAATGTATTATATATTTCAAAATTGCTAAAAGAGATTTTAAATGTTCTCACCATATACACACAAAAAGATAAGTAGGCGAAGTGATGGTATGTTAATTCATTTTATTTACTCTTCCTACAATTTAAACAAATATCAAAATATCACATTGTGTCCCATAAATGTGTACAATTTTTATTTGTCAGTTAAAAATAATTTTCAAAAAGCTAAATGGAAAGTAAAAATGTTGAGGACTTAACATGTCTGAAAATATTTCCATCCTACTCTCATTGTTGATTGGCATATTTCTTTCTCCTCCTTTTCTGTATCACATGTGTACTTTTAGGATCTTTTCTTTCTTTGCTTCATTCTTGGATTTCATGAAAAATTGATGGATCTTGGTGGATACCTGCAGGTTGTAAAACCCCACGTTTTCCTGCCTTGGAAAAATTCTTATGCTAATATTTTTAAATTAAATATTAAATGTTGTGACAACTGTGGATTCCCATACCTTTGTAAAAAGGACAAAAGGGAGAGATCCTGTTTACCCTTTAATCATTTTCCTTCAGTGGAAAAACCTTGCAAACCTCTAGTACAATGTCACAGCCAGAACATTGACATGATGCAGTAAAGATCACCACGAAGATCCTTCCTGTTGCCCCTTTACACCACACTCCTTTACAGCTCCCATCTTCTCCTTAACCCCTGGTAACCGCTAATCTGTTCTCTATATCTAAAATTTTTTTTCAAGAATGTTAAATAAATGAAATCATATGTAACCTTTTAGAATTGGCTTTTTCATTCAGTATAATTTTCCAGAGATTCACTCAGGTTATTTCATTTATCAGTATTTGTTTCTTTTTAGTAGTAATTTGCTGAGAAGTAATTCTTGGTATAAATGTGCCACAGTTTATTCGATGGAGAATTCTGGGTTACTAAGATTCTTTGGGCACTTGAAAAAAAAGCCATGCTTTTTTCTGGTTGCCATGATTTCTGATGAGAAATCCATTGTCATTTGAACTGTTTTTCACTATAGGTAAGGTGTCATTTTCTTTGGCTGGGTTCAAGATATTTTTTGTCTTTAGTTTTAATTTATTTATTTTTACTTATTTTTAAATTGACAGATAACATTATATGTTTTCATCCTGTACAACACGATGTTTGGAAGTATACATGCATTGTAAAATGGTTAAATCTATCTAATTAACAAATATATTACCCGACATAGTGATCATTTTTGTGGTGAAAGCATATAAAATCTATTGTCTTTATATTTTTCAAGAATACAACATATCGTTATTAATTATAGTTATCTTGCTTTACAACAGATCTCTTGAAATTTGTTCTTACTTTCTAACTGTAATTATGTGTGCTCTGATTACATCTCCTTATCCCCTCTTGTTCAGCCTCTGATAATCACCATTATACTCTCTACTTCTAGAGATCAACTTTTTTAGATTACACATATGAATGAGATCATGTGCTATTTGTCTTTCTGTGCCTGGCTTATTTCACTTAACATAATATTCTCCAGGTTAATCAGTGTTGTCACTAACGACAATGTTCCATTCATTTTTATGGCTGAATAGTATTTTATTGTGTGTATATACCACGTATTATTTATCTACTCATCCACTGATGGGCATTTAGGTTGCCTCCATGTCTTGGTTTTTATGAATAATGCTGTAATGAACACGAGAGTACAGATGTCTCTTTGACACGCTTATTTCAATTCCTTTGGATGTATACCCAGTAGTGATATTGCTGGATTATATGCTAGTGATATTTTTAATTTTTTGAAAAACTTCCATAATATTTTCTATAATGGCTCTATTTATATTCCCATCAACAGCATGCAAGGATTTCCTTATCTTCACATCCTTGCCACATCATCTTTCATCTTTTCTTTATTAGCCATTCAATCTGGGTTGATGTGAAATATTATGGTGGTTCTGACTTGCATTTTCCTAATGATAAGTGATGTTGAGCATTTTTCATATACCTTTTTGGGCATTTATATAGCTTCTTTTGAAAAACATCTATTCACGTCTTTTGCCCTTTTTTCAGTCGGGCTATTTGACTTTTGTTTGTTCTTGTTTTGGAGTTGTTTGAGTTCCTTATATTGTTCGGATATTAACCCTTTGTGTGATATATAGTTTCAAATATTTTCTTTCATTCTTTAACAATTCCATTTATAATAACTCCAAAAAATAATAAAATACATAGGAATAAATTTAACCAAAAAGGTGAAAGATCTCTACATTAAATATTATGAAACATGAATGAAAGAAATTGAAGAAGACACAAATACATGGAAAGGTATCCCATGTTAATGGATTTAGAATAATTAATATTGTTAAAATGTCCACACTATCCAAAGTGATCTACAGATTCAATGCAATTTCTGTAAAAATACCAATGATATTTTTCCCAGAAATAGAAAAATAACTCTAAAATTTCCATAGAACCACAAAAAGACCTTGAATAGCCAACAAAATCCTGAATAAAAAGAACAAAGCTGGAGGCATCACACCACCTGACTTCAAAATGTACTACAAAGCAATAGTAACCAAAACAGCATGGTATTAACATAAAAAGACACATAGACAAATGGAACAGAAAAGAGAGCTCAGCAATAAATTCATACATTTACAGCCAACTGATTTTTGGCAAAGGTACCAAAAACACATGATAAACGAAGAATGATCTTTTTTATAAATAGTGTTAGGAAACCCAAATATCCACATGCAAAATAATGACATTAGACTCTTATTCCTTACCATATAGAAATATCAACCCAAAATGGATTAAACACTTAAACGTAAGACCTGAAACAATGAAACTACTGGAAGAAAACATAGGAAAAATGTTTCATGACATTGATCTGGGCAAATATTTTTTTGGCTAAGACCCCTAAAGCACAGGTAATGAAAGCAAAAATAGACAAAAGAGATTACAGTAAACTAAAAGTTTTCTGCGGAGCAAAGGAAACAATCAGCAGAATGTCTTTAGTGTTTAGAAGTTTAATTATGATGTGTCTTGGTATAGATTTCTTTGAGTTTATCCTATTTGGGGTTCACACCCCTTCTTGAACCTGGAAGTTAATGTCTCTTGCCAAATTTGGGGAGTTTTTAGCAATTATTTCTTCAAGTACTTTTTCAATACCTTTATCTTTTTATTCTCCTTCTCTCTCCTTTAGAGACTTTAGTCTGTCCTTCTGTAAGACTGTGATAACTCGATTGTTATATCTTTTTTATGGTTATATAGGTTGCTGAGACTCTGTTTCTTTTTTTATATTTTATCTCTGTTGTTCAGATTAGGTAATTTCCATTATTTCATCTTCCGGGTCACTGAGTCTTTTCTCTGTCCCTTTTACTCTGTTGCTGAGACAGTCCACTGAGCTTTTCATCTTGATTATATCTTTTAAGTTCTAAAATTTCCAAATTTCCATTTGATTCTTCTTATATCTTCTACGTATTTGCTGAAACTTTTTTTGTTTGCTGAGGGGTTCTGTCTTTTTAGTCATTTCAAGAGTCCTTCTAACTGTTTATTGTGGCATATTTTATCATAGCTCCTTTAAAATTTTTGTCAGATAATTAAACATCTCTGTCATCTCATCATGTTGCTAGCATATATTTTCTATTTTCATTCTGTTTGAGATTTTTCTGGTTCTTGATATGATGACTGATTTTTTATTGAACCCTGGACATTTTCACTTATATATGAGACTTTGGATCTTATTTAAACCTTCTGTTTTAGCTGGCTTTTTTGGGCACTGCTCCAGCAGGGGAAGGAGGGAAGTGCCACCCCATTACTGCCGGCTAAAATTTAAAGTCCAGATTCCTGATTCACCCTCATTGACACCCAAGCTGAGGGCTCTTTGCTACTGCTCAATGGGCATGGGGTTCCAGAGTGCCATGTGATCTCAACCAACCTCCTAATGGGGGTTGCTTCATTGTTGCTGGGCAATGATGAAAGTCTTAACTTTCTGTAGGTTTCCTCCGGCACCATCCCAGCAGAAAAAGAGAGGAGGGTCTCATTACAGCTGTCTGGGTCAGGGAATCTAGGCTCCCCACTTGGTCTCCACTGACATCATGGGGGGCAGGAAGGGGTGAATTTCCAGCTAGAAAGGATGAAAATCCAGGCTCCTTACTTGGCCTTCTCTGATACCATCTAGCTGGAATGCTGGGGTGTCCCACTATAGCCCCATGGGAGTGGAAGCTCAGGCTCCCAATTTAGTCTTTTTTGGCATCAGTTGTGTGGCAGGGCCATAGCTTTTTCTGTGGTGTTTCACTGGGGTGAAGCATCCATTGGCTAAAGGCTTTCTGTCTTTCTAGGCGGACTCTTTCTGATCCTTTGGCTAGAGAGAGAAGACTTTTGTTGGGATTTTTTGTGTGTGTCTGTGCCTACTGTCATTTCTGGATTACCAGCCTTTCCAACTCTAAGTATGGGGTATATGAAGCAGAAAAAAACTTGAGAACTCACCACAGTGTCTTTGCTTGGGTCCTGAATCCCAACAATTCCCCTAGCTTATCTGTCCTTTTCTCTCTGCCTTGCAGATTCTTCTCATGTTTCTTTTACAATATCTAGAGTTTTTAGCTGACACTGGGAGCAATGGGAAAAAGCATACCTACTCCATCTTCCTGGAAGCAGAAATCTTTACCTCTTTTAAAAATACTTTTGTTTCCTCTTTTCATGACTCTAAATCATATGCTGGGCTCCTCGGACTAATTCTCCAATTTACTCACGTTTCTTCTTCCATTTTTCCATCTCTATTCCATTTCTGTTTAACTTTATAAATCTCCACTTACTCTTCCAGCTCTTCCTTTGAATAACATCTTTCCACAATAATGTTTTTAATTTAAAATTTCTTTTCCTTGCTTTTAGAGTTTTAAAAATGTATAGCTTTCTATTCCTGTTTTATGGATGTACTATCTTTTTTTGCTCTTTGGGGAAATTAATTATAGTTATTTTGAAGTTTTCTTCTGCTTCTTGTATCATCTCCCCTTTCTCTGAGTTACTTTTCCCCCCTCATTTTTGGTCTCTCTTATTGAAGGTTTTCTTCAAATGCATGAGAATTCTATCTTGTCTGTTTATATTTAAGAGGAAGGCACTAAAATACTTTCAAGTTTCTGGGGGTACAGGCAGGGCATGTTTACAGCTGTGTTTCACTCATTGTAGGATGATTGGATGGAGTTTTAGCAGTTTGTTGGGGGAATGAAATATACCAGGGTCTGCAAGCATTTTCTTTGGGGTTATTCAGCCTCTTCTCCCTTCTTAGTGTCCAACAATAAAGGAGGTGGGAGAGTTTGGCTCTTTCAATCCCTTCTCTGCATTTCCTGGTGTCCAGCATCTACAGCCACTTCTGCAGAATAAAGCTTTTTCTAAGGGAGGGGAAAATAGTTACCTGATTGTGTGGGGTAGGGGATGGCATCTGAGGAAAAGCTTGCTGCTTCTCCTACAGAATTATGAGTCCTCCATTTTCAGTCTCACTGTTCTCTGTACCTCTTTCCTCCAATCCTGGAGCATGCCTGAGTTTCGTTGCAGGCAATGCAACTATCCTTTATGACAGGCTCTTAGTACTTGACTTACTTTGTTTTGCTAACTCTTTCGTCAATTTTTAAATGTTCAGACATTTGTTGTCACCTCTCACCTTATGTTACACCTTTTGTTTTTTCCTTTTTGTGGATTCATGCATTTTTCTACTTCTTTACTTTCATTTTAAGGGTTTGAGTAAAGAGAGGAGGTAGATGCCTATTTTAATCTATTGAAAGAAAGCCTCAGGGGTTTTGTTCCCTCCCTGGTCCAAAGGTTGCTGTATTTTGACAGTCTTACAAGTCAGTTTGTTTAATGTGGGCTAACACAAGGTAGTAATTATTTTTATACTCACTTTACAAGATGTGGAATTTCAGGATCAAAGAAGTTTGTGACTTATCCAAGGTCACACAGCTCTTAAGTTTCCCTGACCCCTAAACTTCTGGTCTTCATTGTTCACAAGGCTTTATAGAGGCTACGTTTTCGCATCCTGTGACCCCCAAATTATCAAACTACTTCAAAAAACACCAAATGTAAAATTCATTTTCCTGATATTCCAATAGCTTTCTCCTCTGCACAAGGAAGATACTAATCATAGCTCTGCTATCCTTGCACATGGTTGGCAGGACACAAAATAAAAGTGATTTGGGGTGGCTCTTTGTAAAAGTAAGATATGATATGTTACCGTGGCTATGGGCTTTTTGTTGTTGTTGTTGTTTTCGTTGTGATTGTGGCTGTTGAGCAATTTTTCTGATCCAGATCTGGTGAGCTTTGGGTGGTAGTAAGTTACTCGAAAGTGTATAAGCTTTTGTTGGACAAGTGAGAGGACATCAGCAGAATTTAATGAGGAGAATTTGAGCTCTGAATTCATACAGGCATGGGTCTAGACCCCCAGCTTTGCCTATTCCTGGGCATGTAACCTTGCAAAAAATCACATAAACCTCTCTGGGCCTGGACTTCCTTACCTGCAAACTGGGAAAAGAAATATCTACCTTTCAGAGACACTAGGAGGATTACAGAAAATCCCACATTCCAAGCACCTGGCAAGAGACTGGAAGATGTCTTTCCCTTTCCCTGATTCATTCAGTGAAGTCTCCTGACACCTCCTCAGGCATATCTTGCATATTGGAGATGAGAATAAAACCTCAAAGTCCAAAGGGTCATAAGATCCAGGGGAGAGGACATTTGCATTTTTTTAAAACTATATTTTTTTTTCATTAGCTTTTCTAATAAAACCAAAGCCCCAAGAAAAAGTTAAAGAAACTGACTTTATTTAACCCAACAGAGTGAGGTCTTTGGTGGGTTTCCTAACAGCCTTAAGGCATAGAAAGGAATATTAGATCAAAGATGACCAGCAGCAGTAATATGCATCAAAAATCCACGCACTCAATCACAGCAAAGTAAAAGAAAAAAGACAAAGAAAGAAACCTCAAGCAGACAAAAGAAAAAGAACATTGAGTGCAGGAGTTGTGAGGTAGTGGGTAGGAAGTCACATTATGCTACAGACTGTCCTACCTATCTGTTCTTGGTGTATTCCTACCACTCATTAGTTCACCCCTATCTACCCCTGTCAGGATCCCACATTCCCATCATGCTGAACTTACTATTGTCAGAATTTGCAGTGACATTTCATGCCTGTACACCCTTGCACACGCAGCTCTCTCTGTCTGCAGTGCTCCTTTCTTTGCCCTGTCTCTTCTGGGCATGGTCTTCCCCATCTTTCAGGCACCCTCTATCACCTCATCTAGTTCTTCAATAATTCCCCGAGGCCCTTAGCTTCTCCCACAGCGCTTTGTACTCACCTCTATTATAGGACTTACTGCAGTATATTTGACTGCTTGTTTCCCCTACTTGACTGTGGGTTCCCTGGGGGAAAGACCCACATCCTATTCGTTGGTTTTATATTCTCTCAGCATGTTATGCAATTACCTAGCACATAACAGAGACTCAAAACTGCATGTCGAAAGAATAAATGTTTCATGAGTGAAAGAATAAATGAATTCAGCAAACATGGCCATCAAACTCAACAAAGTCATCTTTCTTTTGAATAATTCCTCCAAGACTCTTCCTTCTGGCTTCCTAGATTACAGAAGTTGGGGAGGGGAGAGAATGGAAGGTTTGGTTTAATCATTCAGGTAAGTTATTACCTCCCTTGCAGAGCTTCCCACCATGCCGTACTCACATTTCCCATCTGCCATGCAGCCCCAGAAAAACCCAGGAGATTCCTGCCTCTGCACCTGCTGACTCTTCTTCCTAGGCAGCTCATTCCTCTCCCCTCTGCCAGGGTGATGCCACATTGTCTATCTAGGTCTTCTTTCCGTGGTGGCCTGAGCACCTCTCACTTCCCTTGTCTGCTATTGGCTCAGCCTCCTTGCTCTTCCAGTTACTCAAATCAAATTGATCCTTGAGTGTTCCCAGGTCAAATTCCTTTTCTAACTAATTCAGCCTTTACTGACTTTTCTCGGAGCACCTTGTTGCTAGCTCTACTCTATCTTCCTTGCATAGAGAACCAAAGAACCCTACAATATTAGAACTGAGGAAGGTTTTCTTTAAGAAAAACCATAGGATTTGAAGCCACAGAGAACAGCACTTAATTACTGGTTGTACCACCCCTGAACTCTGTGCTCCCTCAACTGCAGAACAGGGTGTGCAAGCTCAGATTATTGTTCAGCAGCTCCCTTCTCCCCCCTGCCTTCATGGAAAGAGAGTATTTCCTGCCCCGTTGATGCGAGGCTGTTCTACATGGTAACTGGAATGCAGGCAGACATGGTAGTATGCCAGTCCCAAGATGAGCTGTTACAGGATTTCCTAGTGGGTTTCCCTTTGTCCTTGAGGGAACTTCACACTTCCACTTTGGAAGAACATGGCCCAGATAGCCACCACTGACTCAGCATGGCCCCAGAGTGGGACACATAAAGAAAACCATCTTCCCTGGGTATCTACTGGTCCTAGGAGGATGAGAGACATATGGAGAAGACCTGAACACACCTGCAGCCTGAAGCCTAGAACCCAGTGCCTAGAATCCAGCACAGCCATGTTATGGCCAAGTCACTTTCAGTACACAGTGGATTCCTCACATTGTGTCATTTTAAAGGCAAATGACCCCATATAAGGCCTCACTTTCAGAGATAGGGCTCAGATGTAAGAGACTCTAGACCCAGCTCCCTGACTTCTCTGTTTCTGCTGCTTATCTGTAAAATGTAGACATTGAACAGTGTTGTCAAAAGGATAATATGACTTACTACATGTAAAGCACTTAGAGTGTACTCTTCACCTTGTGAAATATTAAAAAGTAACGGAAATTGTTATAGTATTAGTATAAGGAGTATTTTACAGATGCTGTAGTTATCTATTGCTGTCTAACAAATTATCCCAAAGCTTAGTGACTGAAAACAGCATACATTTATTATATCCTGGTTTCTGTGGGCCAAAAATCTAAGAGATGCTTAGCTAGGTGGTTCTGGCCCAGGGCCTTTCACAAGAATGGACTTGAGGTGTGAGCCGTGGCTACAGTCATCTCAAGACTGGGCTGACTCTCCAGGCTCTCATGTGGCTGCCGGCAGGTCAGTTCCTCACTGGCTGTATGAAGTATCCATTACTTTCACATGGGCTTCTCCAATGGGCATCTTGCTTCTCCCAGAACAAAGATCCTAGAGGGGATGCGGGAAGGAAGCAAGCAACCCTGACAGAAGCTACAGTCTCTTTATAACATAATCTCAGACGAGACATCCCACCATTTTACAGAATCTCATTTGTCAGAGGACGGTCACTAACTGCAGCCCACACCCAACAGAAGAACATGAATGCCATGAGGCAAATATCACTGGGGCCATCTTAGAAGCTGCCCACCACGTATGATAAGATGCTAACAGTGACTACCACTACCGCTAATAATAATAATAATGGCAAAGAGAAAGAGTACCACTTTAGGTATCAGACAGAATGTGGATTTAAAACCCAACTCTACCACCTGCCTATCACATGACTTTAGGGCAGGCTACTTCCCCTCTCAAAGGCTTGTTCCTCCTTTGTAAACAGAGAATCATATTGCATATTGCACAGAAACTGAGACATAAGTGAAATAAAGGATATAAAGTGCACATATGGCATTTGGCACAAAGAAAGATGAAAAATAAATGATGGCATCATTATTGTATTTTGTGAGGCTTTTAGCATCAGCTCCACGTAATTGCATTTTCTTGGCATATTTTTTCCTAAAGAATTGGCTTGTCTGAGATAGTGACCAATCTGTTAGATCATGAAACAAATGCTTCATCTGCTACCAGTTTCTTAGATCTTAGAAGTTTAGATAAAATGCCACTGCCTGTGGTCCTGAGTGCTACAGAAAACCCTGAAGATGTGCCATCCCAGGTTCTGGGCTCAAAAGCCTCCTGGAAAGCTCTAGGCATACACACCCTCACTCCTCCCTCTAGGGAAAGGAGGACTCTATGAGCCCTATGTAGAAACGCAGCCTCCAGCAAGAAGGCTGGGAGGGCAAGGAGGGCTGTTCCCCTGGAGTCCTGGCTATTGTAGCTTTAACATTTTAAAAGATACCCTTGCTATATCTTTCATATTTGTGAAGGCACTTCTCATACTCTGGCAGCCTGAGGCCATTGCAAAGTTCGAAGGATGAAGTCAATTTATTGAGTCAGACATTAGGAGGGGCTTTATACTCAGCTCTAAATAAAAATCAAATATAGATTCTTGAGGGAAAAAAATGAAAAGTATTTTTCTTTTACCAAAAAAAAAAAAAAATAGGAGTTTGTATAGAGGTCTCATAACTAGGGGGAGTTTATCTGGTGCCAAGACCTTGGGGTTGGTATTGAGGGGGAACCAGTTCTTGGGATTTTTATCTACTTCCACACCTGCAGCAGTAGATGAGCTAGATCCATGTGAAGTGACCACAGGAGCATTAGAAGTTCACCAAAGCCAGGCGTGGTTGCTCATGCCTGGAGTCCTGGCACCTCGGGACTGAGGTGGGAGGATCACTTCAGCTTGAGGCCAACCTCAGCAACATACCAAGACTCAAAAAAAGGAAGGAAGGAAGAGAGAGAGAAAGTGAGAGGGAGAGGGAGAGAGAGAAAGAAAAGAAAGAGAAAGAAAGCAAGAAAGCAAGAAGGAAGGAAGGAAGGAAGGAAGGAAGGAAGGAAAAGACTTCCAGAACATTACAGATCTATCTGCCCTGATGTCTGAGTTTCTACCACTTGAGAATCCTTCCTTTGCAGTGACTGAATTAAGAGGTAGAAGGCTAAGTTGTATGTATCAAGCTCAGCTTGTTGGCTGTGCTGCCAGACCTCTCAGAATTGATTTCCTCATCTGGAAAATGGAGTGATAATAATACTCACATTATAGAACCATTGTGAGGGTTGATGAAAATTCATATAAAAACATTTTGTAAATGGTAAAAAATCTATTCAGCTGTTTATTACCAAGGATTTTTAAATTTTATCTTTGATATCCACAGCAACTTGGAAAGAATAAAGATCCCATTTTTCCCCTTTTACAAAAAAGAAAACTGAGGCTCAGAGAGATCACTAGCTGGCATTTTGTCATCCTGCTAATTTTGGGGGTTGTTTCTGTTGCTAATGTTACTGGATTCAATGGTTACATTTCTAGGAATTACCTGTAGAAATACAAATATCACATTCTAGTTACTCTGGGTTTTTTCAGTCCTTATCTCCTAGGTTAAATTAGATTTTCTCAATCTATATTAAGAATTGCACCAAGAAAATCATATAAAATCACTTGTACATCTACTATGAAAGTATCATTTAATATATTGTTTAAGTCACTAAATGGCTCTTATATATAGTATCAAGTAATAAATTCTCCTAAGAATGTCATTCCACGAAATAAGATTGTGTTTCTTGAGTAATTGGTATCTTTTCTTTTATCAGATAATAAGAGCATTTCAATTCACCACATTTTCTCTTTTATCTCTACCACCAAAATAAAAAAATAAATAAATCTAAACCAAATTTATTTAAGTAACTCAATACTACTCATTCATTCATTCACTTTTTTATTCATTAAACAAATATTTATCAAGGACCCTCTATGCCAAGCCCTGCTCTAGAGGCTGGGAATACAGTCATGGAAGAAAAACTATATACAAGTTCCTGCTTTCTTAGAGTTTATAATTTTGTGGAAGAAACAGAAAATAAACACATAAATAATAAGCATATATAGTAGGGGAGAAAGGACTAGTGAACTGGAAGACAGGTCAGTAGAACATATTCAGATTATATCATGGAGAAACAGAAGGACAGAAAGCACAAAGAAAGCATAAGATACATTTGGCACATGATCAAAAGATTTAACAACAACATCAACAAAGATTTAACAGTAATTAAAATTCCAGGGAAAGATGAGAAAAACAATCAGTTAAAGTCAGTATTTGAAGAGGTCATGACTGAAGATTTTCCACAGCCAATGAGGTAATGAAACATCAAGCCCAAGATTCTTGAGCAAAGACCTGAGATAGCTGAGAAAGGAGACAAGGAAATATCTGGGGAAAAAATGTTCCAGGCACAGAAACAGCGAGTGCAAATGTCCTGAGGCACGGGTTCCAGTGTGGCTGGAGGTGAGAGAACATGAGGGAAAGCAGTAAATGAAGTCAAACAGGTGACAGGGAAGGGTCAAGTCAAATCTTACAGAACCTAACATCTTTGACTTTTATTTAACATGATACAAGAAGAATGACAAAAGAAATAGAAAAAAAAAAAAAAAACCCTGACCTACCTTTGAAAATGAATTAATTACCATGAAAAGAACCAGTGTCTCATTTCTTGCATAGTATTCTATTGTTGCAGAACAACTGCACAAAGTTAGTGACTTAAAACAACAAACCTTTATTATTTCACAGTTCTGTAGGTCAGAATTCCAGGCAGCCTTAGTTGGGCACTCTGCTTAGGGTCTCACAGGACTAAAATCAAGGTACGGTCTAGACTGCGCTTTTATCTGGAGGCTATGGGGAATCATTTGCTTCCAAGTTTATTTAGTTTGTTGGCTGAATTCAGTTCTTTGTGACTGGAGGACTGAGGCCCTTGTTGGCTGCCGTCTGTGACCACGCTAAGTTCCTATAGGCCACCCACGTTCCTTGGGACATGGTCCCTCTATCTTCATAGCCAGCAATGGCCCATTGAATTTTCCCCTTACTTCAAATCTCTGAATTATTCTTCTGCCATCAGCTGGACAAAACTTTCTGCTTTTAAAGAACTTACTTGATTGGGTAAGGCCCATCCAGTTAATATCTGTATCTTAAGATCATCATTGGTTACATTGGGACATAAATTACATCTGCAAAATCTCTTGACAATACTGCCTAGATTAATGTTTGATTGAATAACCAGGGAACCATAACTTTGGGGACACAGCTTTAGAATTCTGCCCACATTCCTTCATTGTTATTTTGGAGACAGGCATAGACAGGGTCTCTCTCTGTCACCCAGGCTGGAGTGCAGTGGTACAACCATAGCTCACTGCAGCTGGAACTCCTGGGCTCAAGTGATCCTCCTGTCTCAGCCTCCCAAAATGCTGGGATTACAGGTATGAGCCACTGCGCCCGGCCGTATTCCTATTTTGCAAATGAGAAAAATGAGACATAGGGAGACTGTGACCTGCCCAATATCACATTACTACTTATAATTATTATTAATTTGTGTTACTGAATACACTGTTGAGAATAGACTAGGTAGGAGAGGAAGGCAGAAAAACGGGAACAGTTAGAATTCTATTACATGAATCCAAGCCAAAGTAACTGTGGTTTAGATAAGGGTAAAAACAGTGGAGACTGTGAGAAGCAGTTTGTTCTGGATATGTTTTGAAGGCAGAGTCAACAAGATTTGCTGATGGATTAGATGTGGGATCTGAGAGAAGGTGCCAAGTATGACTCCAAGGTTTTTGGTCTGTGTAGCTAGAAGGACTTTTACTGAGAACACATTTACTAAGTTGGGAGGTCTGGAGGATGAGCAGGTTTGTTGGGGGAAGATCTGGTTTTAGACATGTTAAAATAAGATGTCTCTTAGGCATTCAAATGAGATGTCTAGTAGTATATAAATTTGGAGTTTAGAGGAGGTTGTCAGTGGCGAGATGCTTTTTAAAACTCTGAAACTAGCTGAAATCACAAAAAGAATATAAGTATAGTTAAAGAAGAAAAGAAGTTCAGAAACTGAGCTCTGGGCACTTAATGTCTACTGTTTAGAGGTCAAGAAAAGAGAAGGAACCCAAAAAGATGATCAAAAAGGAGCAGCCATTGAAGTAGGGGGAAATTCAGGAATGTGGTGTCCTGGAAGCTAAGTAAAAAAAAATATATATATATATATATATATGAGGAAGGAGTGAGAAACCGTCCACGCAAAATGATACTGACAGGTGAAGTAAGATAATGACTCAGAACTAACCACTGCAGGTATCAACACAGAGCTAATTGGTAGCCTTAAAAAACAATTTGTTGTGGAAGGATGAGGGTACTGCCTTACTGCCGTAGACCCAAGATGGAGTGGAGAGAGAGATTTTGCAGACTGTGAGTACAGACATCTCTTTCCAGGTGTTTTGCTATAAAACAAGCTGAGAACTCGAGCCTAGAATGTGAACATCTGGCACACAGTGTTTACATCAGTGAAGCATCACTTCCACCCTAACAACAACAAAAAGCTGAATGAACGGCACCATTATAACTTTTCTTGAACCCATCAGATAGCTCAGAATATAGGGCTATCAAATAGCCTGAAATCCAAGGAAAAACAGACCTTGAAAGTTGGTGCACCTGTAGCAGATCACAGGGAGAAAGAGATCCAGGGTACCATATAAAAGTGGCTAAAAAATTAACAAATAGGTAAAGGTTGAATGTGGGCTAAAATGAAGGTATAAAATGCTGAAAGACACAAACAAGAGGGAGTTTGCACCCACTATTGGGATTTTCTCTATAGGCCTCCACTGAGCAGCCACAAGAAAGTGTGAAGGAAGGCCGGGCATGGTGGCTCACGCCTGTAATTCTAACACTTTGGGAGGCCGAGGCGGGTGGATCACCTGAGGTTGGGAGTTCGAGACCACTCTGGCCAACATGGCAAAACCCTGCCTTTTCTAAAAATACAAAAATTACCGGGCGTGTTGGCACATGCCTGTATCCCAGCTACTCAGGGGACTGAGGCAGAAGAATCACTTGAACCCAAAGGCAGAGGTTGCAGTGAGCCAAGATCATGCCACTCCACTCCGACCTGAGCAACAGAGTGAGACTCTGTCTCAAAAAAAAAAAAAAAAAAAAGTGTTTGAAGGGAGTGCAGGAGACAGGAAAGAGCCTCCCAACATGATGCCGTCCTGGAGGGAGGGAGCAGCAGTCCCACGGGAAAGGCACAGAACTCCACGCAGACTGTTATCCTCTGTGAACGAAATCCTGAGATGCTGGGGGGTGAGTGCACGGGGAACAGCAAACCCTGTGGTCCCAGGGCACAGGTGAACACTCTTTAGGCCCTGGATTCTCCATCAATGCCATCAGACATCACTCATCGCCAGAAAAGGAGCACAAAACTCTCTAACACGGGAGAACCACTAAAGACGCAAAGCAGAGTTTGGCTGCCATGGAAAAGGAGGGCAGAGCCAATGAGAAAGCATCAACCCTGAAATCCAAGCACACAGGGCCTACGAGTGAGACTGAACCTAAGCAATAGAGAACTCCAAACCACCCCCACTCACCAACGGGCTAAGAAACACTAACAACCAACAGTATATCAGCAACGTGGAAAGGGCAAGAACATGGAAGGAAACTCCCCCTACAGCACAGACATCTGAGGATACAGCAAGAACATTGAGAAAAACCCTCCAGCATCCCAGCTGCCATCCTTAGCGTAAGGTAACACTATTTCAATAGAGAAACTTGAAACCATTTGTGCACTGAAGATAACTATAGCAACAACTTCTGACTAGATTGACTCAAACCCACACACCAATAGCTTAGCGACAGAAGCATGCCTATTTCTAGACGTAAATACTATTTACCCCTGTCCCCGCTGTTCTACACAGACTGCCTAGTGTTCAATCAAAACTGAAGAGACACGTACACAAAAAGCACATAAAAACAACCTATTGTAAGGATACAGATTAATGAACAAAACTAGACTCCGAGGTGACCCAGACATTGTAACTGTCAAACAAAACTGTTAAATTATTTGATTACTATGTCAAAGGCTCTGGGGAAAATATCCCAGATATCATGGACAATATCCATGATAGATAGAGAATTTCAGCCACAAGAATTAAGCTATAAGAAAGAATCAAATTGAAATGCTAGAAGTAAAAAGAAAACACAATAACAAATATGAAGAACGGCCTTTATACGCTCATTGGCACATTCGACGTAGCTAAGGAAAAAAATCAGTGAATGTGAAGCTAGATGAAGCGATATCATGCAAACAGAAAAACAAAGAAAAAAGTAGTACAAACTAAAGGCATGACAGTTTATCCAAGAGCTGTAGGACAATACCAAATCATCTAACATATATTTAATAAAATTCCTAAAGCACAAGGGTAAGAAAACAAAATATTTAAAATATTTGGAGAGATAACAACTAAGAATTTGTCCAAAACAGTGAAAGACCTCAAACAACGGATTTAACAAGGTCAGAGAACCCCAAAAGGTAAATATTTTTTAAAACCATACTGACAATGTTCAAACTGCTGAAAACCAAAGATGAAGGGGGGAAAAAAAAAAACTACATAAACAAGAGGAGATATAAATTACATCAGATTCCTCATTAGAATCTACGCAACCCAGAAGACACTGGAGTAACACCTTTAAAGTACTAAATGAAAACACAAACAAAAAACTCTCTTAATTTAGAATTAGACACCTAGCAAAAATATTTCTTTCAATAATAAAAGTGAAATAGAAATATTTTTCTTTATAAAAATAAAAGCTAAGAGAATTAATTATCAGAAGATTTGTGTTACATTTCCCGGCACAGTGGCTGACACCTGTAATTCCAGCACTTTGGGAGGCTGAGGTGGGCAGATCATCTGAGGTCTGGAGTTCGAGACCAGCTTGGCCAACATGGCAAAACACTGTCTCTACTAAAAATACACAGAATTAGCCAGGCGTGGTGGCACATGCCTGTAGTCCCAGCTACTCAGGAGGCTGAGACACGAGAATCGCTTGAACCCAGGAGGCAGAGCTTGCAGTGAGTCAAGATCACGCCACTGCACTGGGTAACAGAGCCAGACTCCATCTCAAAAAAAAAGAAAGGAAAAAAAAAGAAGATTTGTGTTACAATAAATATTAAAGAAAATAAATCAGAGGAATATGGTATCAGATCTAAATCCGGATATGCACAAAGAAATTAAGAGCTTTAGAAATTATTAAAATTTAGGTGAATAAAAGATTTGTTTGTTCTAATTGCTCTAAAAAATGACTGACTGTCTAAAGCAAAATTAGCAACAATGTATTGTGTATTTATAACATAAGTGAAAGTGAAATATATGACAAAAATAGCACAAAATATATGAGGGATAAATTGGAAACATACTGTTTTAAGGTTTTGACATTACATATGAAACAATATATTATTGGAAGCTTTGCTGTGATAAAGTAAAAACACGTGTTGTAAACACTAGGGCAACTAGTAAAACATTTTTAAAGAGGTTTAAATAATAAGCCCATAGAAGATATAAAATGGAAACACACAAAAAAATTCAAGCCATCCAAAGAAAGACAGCAAAAGAAGGCAAAGAAACAAAAACAGATGAAACTAATAGAAAACAACTACTAGATTTAAATTCAACCGTAACAATAATTGTATTAAACATAAACGATCCAACCCTACAAATTAAAAGACAGATGAGGTCAGGTTGATTCTAAAAGCCAGGCCCAACAGCATGCTACAAAAGTCTATAAGAAATTCAATTAAAAAAGAACATGCTAAAAGTAAATGGATGAGAAAAAATATACCACATAAATACAAAGGAAAGCTCGCATGTCTATATTAATATCAGGCAAATACCAGACGAATATCTGACAAATATCAGATTATCTCAAAACAAGGAATAAACTCAGAGATAAAAAGGGAAATTCATGCTAAATATTAATAGGTGAATCCTAAATGTGTATACACTAACAGAAGTCTTTTCAAAAGCAGGAAAATATGTCAGTAGCTGGAAAATAATATGGGTTTGAGAAAGGTTTGGATTTTGTTTTTGTTTTTAATGATGACCAAAATTAGAATGTATATACATGCTGTTGGGAGTGATCCAATTGAAAGAGGAAAATTGGACCACTCCCAGTGGAAAGAGGAGAATATGTGAAGTCATTCCTTGAATCTGTAAGAGGGTGTGGTGTCTAGTGAACAGAAGTGGGAGCTAGCCTTACATAAGACTGTTCATAAATAGTTTCTCCACTGTAACAGGAGGGAAAGCAGACAGATAACTGCTTTAGGATTAGCATGTAGTCTTTTACTTTTACCTTACCCAAGAGTCTCTATTCTATATTTTATTTTAATATTTTTGTGTTAGAAGCTTTTAATATTTTGTGTTAGAAGCTTTAATTTTAAGCCAATTCAAATACTTTTTTTGGTGGGGGGAAGCTTGGAATAAATAAATATATATATATATATATTTTTTTTTTACAATTTAACAACTCTCACTTCAAGTTTTAGAGGGACTGAGCATGGATCAGGTAATTTCGGTGAAGGAAAATGGAGAAGCATAACTCTAAGGCACAGTAAGCTCTCCAGAAGCTGGATTTACTCTGCAGGTGAAGAGGAAGGGAGAATTACAGGGTTCTGAGCAATCAGGAAAGAGTTTACAATCTCAGGGCCCCTATTCGGCTAACAGTCCTTGAGTGCCTACTCTTTGCCAGGTGCAGTCAATAAGCACAATCCCTGCCCTGCCCAGGGGGTAAGTAATTATAACTGCAAAGAGCTGCCCTGAAAGGGGCAACTGTTAGTGGAGGAAAATCTCTCTGTTCCTGCTTCTGTCTGAAAAAAAAAAAAAAAATGGGGCAAAAATACATGCTTTCCTTCCTGACAGTGCCTTATTAAATATTATACGACAACTGTAAATTGCAAAGCCTTGCACTGAAATGTGATATGTTGTGGGATGAAATGCCAGATAAGGCCCCTCCCAGTCTTGACTTCTAAGTTTCCATGACTGTGTGAGAACTTGACGATTAGATTGAAAAGAGGGCCATTGTGTCTCTATACAAATATGAGTTCAGGTTGTCTGGGTGGGAGGAAATGGACCAGAATGAAATGGAATGGAATGTCATGACATGAAATGGAATGAGATGGGATGGGATGGGACATAATGAGATGGGATGGGACAGGACAGGACTGGACAGGACAGGATGGGATGAAATGGGGCAGGATGTAATGGGTGGGATGAGATAAGATAGCATGGGACAATATGGGGTGAGATGGGATGGGATGGAATGGGATATAGATGGGATGAGATGAAAGATCTCTGCCTCAGGTTTCCTCATGGACTGACTACTACTTCTCATTTATGTGTCAACTCAAATACTAAATCCTTAGACTTTTCTGAGTTACACAGTATAAAACATTCTCCACTGTTATCTCATTCATGTTGTAGCTTCATAAAATTTATCATGATATAAAATAATTTTTATCTGTTTATTCTTTTATTTTTATTTTTATTTTGAGATGGAGTGTTGCTCTGTCACCCAAGCTAGAGTGCAGTGGCGCAATCTTGGTTCACTGCAACCTCCGCCTCTTGGTTCAAGTGATTTTCCTGCCTCAGTCTCCCAAGTAGCTGGAACTACAGGTGCACACCTCCATGGCAGGCTAATTTTTGTGTTTTTAGTAGAGACGGGGTTTCACCATAATGGCCAGGCTGGTCTTGAACTCCTGATCTTGTGATCCACCCACCTCAGCCTCTCAAAGTGCTGGGATTACAGACATGAGTCACTGCGCCCAGCCACTTTGTTTCTTGTTTAACAGCTGTACCCCTCCTATTATAAAGTCCATGTGAGCAGGAAAGTTTTCTGTCTTCCTTACCTCTGTGGGTGAATAGATGAATAAACAAATGAATTCAAAGACAGAGCATAGGCTTTGAGGTAAGACAACCTTGGATCCAAACTGGCTGACTGGGTAACCTGAAGAGAATTACTAAATTCCTCTTTGCCTCAACTTTCTTAGTGTTGAAATGCAAATAGTAATTGCTGCCTTGGGGTTATTGCAAAGATGAAAAAAAAAAAAGCAACCAGGACAGTAAAGGGCCTGCTACTGTCAACAAATATCAGCTCTCACTTCAGTTCAGAGGAGAAATGCACTTGGCCAAAGAAATGGGAAATTAGAACAGGACTTCAACTGTGTCCTCCTACCTGAAAGCAGGCTCTGCAGTGGTATCGAAGCGTGCATGAGAGTGGGTTAATATAACAGTTCTGATGTAGCCCAGCTGTCTCACCAGTTCCTTGCCCTTTTTCTTCTTTGGATGACTGGGACTCCATCTGTGGTCCTTCCAGCAGTGTGCCGTGTCTTGGGGGAGGTATAAGAAGGGACTTGCCATTTGGGGACATCTGTTTTGAGCTTCTTGCCCAAGCGTCACCCACCTCTGAGAATTAGCACCCCCAGACTGTTTGACCAGCCTCCTTTCCCTCCTTTCCCTCATCTGCTCCCATCTCCCACCAGCTGGCCTTGCTATGATGAGATGGCATCGCCAGCCAGGCAAGATGATGCCACCTGGATTTCTTTAGATTTTTTTCCCGAAGGAACCAGGCCAGGGAGACAAGGGGAGAGAGCCCCCTCGGTCTTGCTCAATGTCTTCATTGCTCAACAATTTGCCCAATGTAAATGGGGGAGCCACAATTCTAACTCAGGCACAACTCATCCCAAGGCCTCCAGTCCTTAGCCATACCATGCTGGGTTTGGGAATGGATAAACACATAAATTCCTGGCATGCAGTATAGGTGCATGAATGCCTAGTGGCAAGAAAGGGTTAATGGGTGGATGAAAATAAGGATGGTAGAGGAAGAGCAAAAGAGGGAAAGGCAGTGGCAAGTATTCGAGATATCTGGGCCTAAGATGTGAAAAGAATTGAGACCTCACACAAAATCAGGATGCTTCCTCAGGCCTGCGGTGTGGTTGATGGGTCGATGGGTCGATGATGGGTGCATCTTGAACAACTGGGTCAGCAGAAGGGGTGGGGAGTCTTCATTTGTAGCTAGCCAGCCACATTTCAGAAATCTCTTTCTCCCTCATCAGTCCTACCTTCTGCACTAAGCAAGGGGCGGCGGTGGGGGGGAGAGGGGGGGGCGTCCATCATTCCCCACAGCTGACACTTCTTTACCTGATGCTCCTTAATCCCCTTCAGTTGCAAGGATGATGCCCCGAGCCCCTACCTGTGGCAGACACTCACTAAATATGCAGTTTATCCTGGAGGTATTATTCTCTTCCAATGGTTCTTTAGAGGTCCTAATAACTGACCAAAGTTCAAAGTAAAATATGAGGAAGATGCTTTCCCAGAGGTCCTAGGACTCCTAGAGTGTCTCTTAAAGAAATTTCTTTCTTTTTTTTTTAGCTTAAGGTAGAATTAGTAAGGGTATTTTGTTATTGGACTGGCTCTAATCGGTTGTTAACAATAACACAGAGAGAAAAATTGAGCTGTACTCTTCCCTGTGCTGCCTTTGCCAGGAGGCCATCTGGAGATAAGGTGAGACTGTGCAGTCCCCAGAGTCCCTGAACCATGCCTGGTCAGGCAGCAATGGCGGACGGAGGAGACAGAGGAAAAGGCAGTCTCATCCTTCACTTGGGGTCTATGGATGAACAGATGTGCCTGGTCTGTTCTCTTCGGAATTGCCCCCAGACATCATGCAGAGTCCAAGAGATCATCTCAGAGGTTCCAGAGAAGTAAACAGTGAGACAGAAAGACCACTGGCCCAAGAAGTAGGAGACACAAGTACTCAGTCCTACATGCCCTGGGTAAATCACTTCTTTAGTCTGAGACTCAGTTTCCATTTAGAAAGTGAAGAGTCTTCTAAGGTTGCTTTCTGCTCTCAAATCCTGTTATGCACTGATTGGTCTTCGAACGGTCCTGTGTCCATTCCCAATCCTAGGAGGAGGAAGACTGACAGGGAATACATTGAATCTAGAATCTCTGGCCCAGACATGAGGTCTAGCTCTCCCGAGATCCCTCTGCCCTTGGAGGCTTGGTTCTGTGCCAGGACAGAGGCCAAAAAACCTCATCCAGATAGGGGAATTTCTGGCTCAGTCTAGCTACCACAAAGATCCTCCAGCAGATGGAAGCTCAAACCCAAAAACTCAGCACCTCCTTAAGGTCTTCCTTGATGTTTCCCCTTTCTGTTCCACTACCTCCTACTATTTCTGTCTTGCCCTTTACCCTCTAATACTACTGAACTTATAGGAGATACCATGCTCCATGCTTTCTGCCCATCCTCAATTTTGGTCCATTCAAACACCCCTGCCCAAGAACATCTTTCCACTTTCCTGCCGTAGCCAATGCCTACTCAGCCATCAAGACTGCTGGCAAGCCACCTCCTTCATGAAGCCTTTCCTTTTACTGTCCCTCAATTCAGGCTAGACTAAATGCCTCTCTCCATCAGCATTTAGCTATAAGAAACAGAGCCACTCCTAGTTGTAAGGAGCCTGGGAAACATAGCTTTTGCTTTCCAGCTTCAGCAGCACACAAAGAAACAGCAAGAGAAAATGGAGAGGAGGCTGAGGGTTGGTCCACCATTTCTCATTTCCCACTGCACAGTGCATAGCATTGCAGTCAGGGGGCCAGGTTATAAGTGCCCATAGGGTGGGACTGGAGACCAGGGCAGGGTGGGAAAGGAAGCCAACCTCAGAGTGAAATGTCTGAATCAAGAGGAAGAAGAGCTGAGGGCAACAAAG
The DNA here is from genome assembly GCF_000951045.1 of Mandrillus leucophaeus. Lineage (NCBI taxonomy): Eukaryota > Metazoa > Chordata > Mammalia > Primates > Cercopithecidae > Mandrillus > Mandrillus leucophaeus. The sequence continues at coordinate 2,183,343 of NW_012101732.1, forward strand.
TCCAGGGTGTGGCCCGAAGAGAGAGTAAAGTAGCATGAAGGAGAAGGCCACTGAGACAAGGGATTCCAAGGTGAGGGGAATCAGGATGGTCTTGAACTTTAACATCTTGTTCATAGCAGAAAATGAGACAAAGAGGAAGCCATTGAGTCATTGAGCCAGCTCTTGAATGTTTTAATGATTAGAAGGTGACCAGGAAGTCACTGAATGAGAAGTGAAAGGGAGTGGAATTGCTATCAACACAGGAGGATGAAATCTCCCTTCTCCAACCCGAGGATGGGAGCTGTGGGGAATAGGTGACCTCTCCCTGAGAGGAACCCTGGAAAGCAGGGTCCTCTGGGGAGAGTGAGGTTCTTTGTGGGGCAGGAGACTGGGAAGAAGGGGAGGGCTTATTATCATGGAATTAGGGCCCCTGAGGGCACACATAGGGGGGAGAGCCATTCCTTGGACACTGCAGGATTAGGAACTATGTACAAGAAAGAAGAAGAGCCAGGTGTGGTGGCTCATGCCTGTAATCTCAGCATTTTGGGTGGCCAAGGCAGGTGGATCACAAGGTCAGGAGATCAAAACCATCCAGACTAACATGGTGAAACCCATCTCTACTAAAAATACAAAAAATTAGCCAGGCGTGGTAGCACACACCTGTAGTCCCAGCTACTCAGGAGGCTAAGGCAGGAGAATCACTTGAACCCAGGAGGTGGAGGCTGCAGTGAGCCGAGATCACACCGCTGCACTCCAGCCTGGGTGACAGAGCGAGATTCCATCTCAAAAAAAAAAAAAAAAAGGCGGCGGGGAGGAAGGGAAAGAGAAGGAAGAGGGGAATGACGATAGGGAGAACTTGCTGTTCCTTCTGCTACAACACAAAGTCGAGAAAAAGACTCATTCCAAGTGCCATTGCCTTGGCACAAGGCATATCTTTCCTGGAGCTGATGGAGGCCCTGGCAGGTAGCTCAGACAGGCAGTGATGGGCATGGCCTTGGAGGACAGTGAGTGTGGGGGAATGGGGGCTTTCCTATGGCACATAGGACCACTGTGCAGGGCACTAAGACAGACTGTTGCAGGTTTTAGGAGCTGTGAGAAGGACACTTTAGGATGTGCAGAGCAGCACCCTGGGCCCTGGAAGGTAACCAGAGGCAGGGAGCATGGAGCTGACACTCTCAGTGCACTCCGGCACTGCTCTGAAGGGAAGGAGGTAATAGAAATCCACCACACTGCTTATATCTTCCCAGCCCAGCTGCTAGGAAGGCTTGGAAATCATCACTGAGCCTCCACCAGGGGTGTTCCCTCAACTTGACCTTCCGGAAACTGAACCAAAGAGAAGAGGATGCCGCTACCTCCACCTCCACCTCCACCTCCATCAATAGCACTTATTGGGAATATTTGCCCTTTAGGAAAGCCTCATGACAACCCAGAATCTTTTTAGGCCTTAAAGAAGAATACGGTAATGGTAATGTTTCTGAAAATTTGGCAAAGAAATGGAGATATTTTAAAACAAAGAGCTGTTCCTAGAGATTCCTTCCTAGACAACCACTTTCTCCCCCAACTCCTAAAGTAATTTAAAACAAAGAAATAAAAACAAAGATATAAGGAACAAATCTGATCAAAGACTGCTTTATCAAAATCACTGATACGGCATCCAGGAGAGAGAAAGCATGGCCTCCTGAGGAAGCCCATGCCATTTCTGGACAGCTCTTACGCAGAGAAATATCCATCAAAATGCTGAGCTCTAAGCTCTGTGAAAGTAAGGTTCTTTCTTGTTCGCCATCATATTCCCAGAACTTAGAATGGCAAGTGTTAAACAATAACTATTCAAAAACTATTTGTTAAATTAATTACAACCCAATTAATAGCCTTTCCATCCATTAGTCCTTGAGACCACACCAAAACAGGTGCAATCTGTGTTTTATGTCCCATTTGAGAACACCCAGGAATCTCCCCAGCCTATATGCCATATGTAGCATTTTACTGTCCCTCAGTTCAGGCTAGATTATGTGCCTCTCTCCATCAGAGTTTAGCTATAAGAAACAGAGCCAGTCTTACTTGCAAGGAGTCTGGGAAACATAGCAGACAATATTGTCTGAACTCTGGGAATACATCAGAAGCAGAACCTGAACAAAAGACTTAATGCATGTAATACATGGGGGATGCCATCATGGAAAAAAAAATGAGGGATAAGGAGGATGTAGTGGGTTGAGTTACATCCTCCAAAAAGTGTGTCCTCGCGCCCGGTGCCTGTGAATTTGACCTCTTTTAGAAATAGGGTCTTTGCAGATGTAATTAGTTAAGAATCTCATAAAAAGTCATAAATCTTTATGAAGTGAAATCATAAAGGATTTACGCCAGCCCGAAATCCAATGACTGGTGTCCTTATAAGAGAAAATAGAGAGAGTTGTGGCACACAGAGACAGAGAAGACGTGTGAAGACCTGGGCAGATGGAAGCTGATGTTGGGGTTATGCTGCCACAAGTCAAAGAAGACCAGGAGCCGACAGAAGCTTGGAGATAAAACAGAAAATTCTCTCCTAGAGCCTTCAGAGGGAGTATGGCCCTGCAGATACCTTGACTTCAGACTTCTGGCCTCCAGAACTGTGGGAGAATTAATTTCTGCTGTTTTAAGCCATCAATCTTGTGGTATTTTGTTGCAGCAGTTCTAGGAAACCAATACAGGGCATGAAACTCATTAGGAGAAAAAGCCAATATAAACTGCATCATCAACTGGCTACAACTGAGGCTAACTGGTGCTTGATCACCACTGGCCGCTATATCCCTTCATCATGGATGGCCCCACGAGGTGTCACACCCCCTGCACTTCTGGGCTGCTCATGTGAGAGCTTTAGCAGGTTACCCTGGGCATCCCAGAGGAGTCCTAGAACCGGAAGCAAAAGAGAAGAGACTGAGCCCAAGACAAGATCTTATTAGGTTGCAACAGCTTGAATTGAAGCTGGTGGGAAGTTGTGCAGAGTATTGGCTGCTGGGATAAGAGCAGAGGCGGAGAGGATTAGAAGTCATGCACAGGCTGGATCCAATACACCACAGAACTCCAGAACTGCTATTTATTTAGGTTCTATGAGAGTTCCCATCGCAGCCACCTTATAAAATGAGCATCTGCCCCTTTCCACCAAGGAGGAACTGGGGCTCAAAGAGGCCAGGTGACTTGCCCTTGAACATGCAGTTTGTAAATAGCACAGCTGAGATTTAAACCCAGTAACTGGGACTGCAAAGCTTGTGCCCTCTCCACTATGCCATGGCTCTGGGATGGAAACAAGTCCGTTCTTCTAATGTGAGGCTCCACCCCTCTTTGCTGGTCACGGGAGCTTCCCTTTTGATCCAGTCCTCCGTAATCAGGCAGAGGTTCAGCATGCAGTCCCAGCTGCAGATCAGGTGGCTGCTCCAATGACCTCACTTCCAGCTGTAGGCATTCCTGTAGGCCTAGGAGAGCCACAGCTCCTCACATTCACATGCTTCATAGTTTAAAAAAAAAAAATTTTTAAGACACAAAACCCATATATTGATTGAGTATTCTTGTACACAGCCCTGAGCTAGGAGATAAAAGTGGTGAACAAGGCAGGTACATACAAATCCCCTGTGGAGTTCACAGATGAGGAGGGACAAATAATCAATTAACTCTGAAGTAAGAATCACTCATCTGCTCAGAACTGTCCAGGGGCTACTATCGCACCCTTTCTAAAGCACATCTCTGATGATGGCACTTCCTAGCTCAGGAACTTTCATCATTTCCATTGTCCTAGCAGAGGCTCTCAAAGTGTGCATCAGAATCAGCTGGAGGGCTTAGCATGATGCAGATTGCTGGCCCCACTCCAAGGGATCCTCATGGGTGGACCCAAACCAATCACTTTTAACCAGTCCCCATAGGAAGCTGATGCTGCTGGTCCTGCATCCCTACTCCAAAAACACTAGCTTCATAAATTAACAAATATGCGAGCCCTTTAAGGTCCTTGGAAAGCAGGGCCCACACAGCCTCATCACTGACCCTTAACTCTCACCTCCCACTTTCCAAACACACTGAACACACCTCCCCTGCCTGGGCACAACCAGTGCTCCCCTGTCTTCCTGCCTTTTCCCTGCCCCAGCTTTTTCTGGTCTGCTTGGCAAACTCCTGGCAATCATTGAAGATCCAGCTAAATACTACCTCCTCTGAGAAGCCTCCTCCTCTCCCCATGCAGAATTAGATACCCCTCCTCTGTATTTTCATAGCACTCCATACTTGACTATAACTCACAGCACATATGATATGTTAAAATAATGTTTGCATTCATCTCCTGTGCTTGACTGTCAGAAGTAGAGCTAACACTTTTTGAGTACTCACAACATGACAAACACTTGACATTCTTAATGTATCTAATGCACACAGAAACCCCAGAGATGAGCATTTTTGTTGTCTCTCTTTTAAAGATGATAAAATGAAGACACAGAAAGGTTAAGTAATTTGCCCGAAACCACCTAGCCAGTGAGTAGTGGATCTGAGATCTACTCCACATAAGTGGGTTTACCCTATGGCCTCCTTAGGCTTATATGGTCCAGTGTAGCAACCACTGGCCACATGTGGCTACTGAGCCCTTGAAATGTGGCTGGTGCAACAGAGGAGCTACATTTTTTTAATTTTAATTATTTTAAATATAAATTTAAAAACAAAGACTCAAGTCAGTTATTGGAAAACTTTCAAGAATGTTTGAAACAACCTGGGTTGTTGTGAATGTACTTTTTCTGCTGTCGATTTTAC
>NW_012101732.1:2189474-2190739 GCF_000951045.1 Mandrillus leucophaeus
ATGCTCCATGCTTTCTGCCCATCCTCAATTTTGGTCCATTCAAACACCCCTGCCCAAGAACATCTTTCCACTTTCCTGCCGTAGCCAATGCCTACTCAGCCATCAAGACTGCTGGCAAGCCACCTCCTTCATGAAGCCTTTCCTTTTACTGTCCCTCAATTCAGGCTAGACTAAATGCCTCTCTCCATCAGCATTTAGCTATAAGAAACAGAGCCACTCCTAGTTGTAAGGAGCCTGGGAAACATAGCTTTTGCTTTCCAGCTTCAGCAGCACACAAAGAAACAGCAAGAGAAAATGGAGAGGAGGCTGAGGGTTGGTCCACCATTTCTCATTTCCCATTTCTGGTTGTGTCTGCACACTGCACAGTGCATAGCATTGCAGTCAGGGGGCCAGGTTATAAGTGCCCATAGGGTGGGACTGGAGACCAGGGCAGGGTGGGAAAGGAAGCCAACCTCAGAGTGAAATGTCTGAATCAAGAGGAAGAAGAGCTGAGGGCAACAAAGTCCAGGGTGTGGCCCGAAGAGAGAGTAAAGTAGCATGAAGGAGAAGGCCACTGAGACAAGGGATTCCAAGGTGAGGGGAATCAGGATGGTCTTGAACTTTAACATCTTGTTCATAGCAGAAAATGAGACAAAGAGGAAGCCATTGAGTCATTGAGCCAGCTCTTGAATGTTTTAATGATTAGAAGGTGACCAGGAAGTCACTGAATGAGAAGTGAAAGGGAGTGGAATTGCTATCAACACAGGAGGATGAAATCTCCCTTCTCCAACCCGAGGATGGGAGCTGTGGGGAATAGGTGACCTCTCCCTGAGAGGAACCCTGGAAAGCAGGGTCCTCTGGGGAGAGTGAGGTTCTTTGTGGGGCAGGAGACTGGGAAGAAGGGGAGGGCTTATTATCATGGAATTAGGGCCCCTGAGGGCACACATAGGGGGGAGAGCCATTCCTTGGACACTGCAGGATTAGGAACTATGTACAAGAAAGAAGAAGAGCCAGGTGTGGTGGCTCATGCCTGTAATCTCAGCATTTTGGGTGGCCAAGGCAGGTGGATCACAAGGTCAGGAGATCAAAACCATCCAGACTAACATGGTGAAACCCATCTCTACTAAAAATACAAAAAATTAGCCAGGCGTGGTAGCACACACCTGTAGTCCCAGCTACTCAGGAGGCTAAGGCAGGAGAATCACTTGAACCCAGGAGGTGGAGGCTGCAGTGAGCCGAGATCACACCGCTGCACTCCAGCCTGGGTGACAGAGCGAGATTCCATC
>NW_012101732.1:2197054-2228031 GCF_000951045.1 Mandrillus leucophaeus
ATACAGGGCATGAAACTCATTAGGAGAAAAAGCCAATATAAACTGCATCATCAACTGGCTACAACTGAGGCTAACTGGTGCTTGATCACCACTGGCCGCTATATCCCTTCATCATGGATGGCCCCACGAGGTGTCACACCCCCTGCACTTCTGGGCTGCTCATGTGAGAGCTTTAGCAGGTTACCCTGGGCATCCCAGAGGAGTCCTAGAACCGGAAGCAAAAGAGAAGAGACTGAGCCCAAGACAAGATCTTATTAGGTTGCAACAGCTTGAATTGAAGCTGGTGGGAAGTTGTGCAGAGTATTGGCTGCTGGGATAAGAGCAGAGGCGGAGAGGATTAGAAGTCATGCACAGGCTGGATCCAATACACCACAGAACTCCAGAACTGCTATTTATTTAGGTTCTATGAGAGTTCCCATCGCAGCCACCTTATAAAATGAGCATCTGCCCCTTTCCACCAAGGAGGAACTGGGGCTCAAAGAGGCCAGGTGACTTGCCCTTGAACATGCAGTTTGTAAATAGCACAGCTGAGATTTAAACCCAGTAACTGGGACTGCAAAGCTTGTGCCCTCTCCACTATGCCATGGCTCTGGGATGGAAACAAGTCCGTTCTTCTAATGTGAGGCTCCACCCCTCTTTGCTGGTCACGGGAGCTTCCCTTTTGATCCAGTCCTCCGTAATCAGGCAGAGGTTCAGCATGCAGTCCCAGCTGCAGATCAGGTGGCTGCTCCAATGACCTCACTTCCAGCTGTAGGCATTCCTGTAGGCCTAGGAGAGCCACAGCTCCTCACATTCACATGCTTCATAGTTTAAAAAAAAAAAATTTTTAAGACACAAAACCCATATATTGATTGAGTATTCTTGTACACAGCCCTGAGCTAGGAGATAAAAGTGGTGAACAAGGCAGGTACATACAAATCCCCTGTGGAGTTCACAGATGAGGAGGGACAAATAATCAATTAACTCTGAAGTAAGAATCACTCATCTGCTCAGAACTGTCCAGGGGCTACTATCGCACCCTTTCTAAAGCACATCTCTGATGATGGCACTTCCTAGCTCAGGAACTTTCATCATTTCCATTGTCCTAGCAGAGGCTCTCAAAGTGTGCATCAGAATCAGCTGGAGGGCTTAGCATGATGCAGATTGCTGGCCCCACTCCAAGGGATCCTCATGGGTGGACCCAAACCAATCACTTTTAACCAGTCCCCATAGGAGGCTGATGCTGCTGGTCCTGCATCCCTACTCCAAAAACACTAGCTTCATAAATTAACAAATATGCGAGCCCTTTAAGGTCCTTGGAAAGCAGGGCCCACACAGCCTCATCACTGACCCTTAACTCTCACCTCCCACTTTCCAAACACACTGAACACACCTCCCCTGCCTGGGCACAACCAGTGCTCCCCTGTCTTCCTGCCTTTTCCCTGCCCCAGCTTTTTCTGGTCTGCTTGGCAAACTCCTGGCAATCATTGAAGATCCAGCTAAATACTACCTCCTCTGAGAAGCCTCCTCCTCTCCCCATGCAGAATTAGATACCCCTCCTCTGTATTTTCATAGCACTCCATACTTGACTATAACTCACAGCACATATGATATGTTAAAATAATGTTTGCATTCATCTCCTGTGCTTGACTGTCAGAAGTAGAGCTAACACTTTTTGAGTACTCACAACATGACAAACACTTGACATTCTTAATGTATCTAATGCACACAGAAACCCCAGAGATGAGCATTTTTGTTGTCTCTCTTTTAAAGATGATAAAATGAAGACACAGAAAGGTTAAGTAATTTGCCCGAAACCACCTAGCCAGTGAGTAGTGGATCTGAGATCTACTCCACATAAGTGGGTTTACCCTATGGCCTCCTTAGGCTTATATGGTCCAGTGTAGCAACCACTGGCCACATGTGGCTACTGAGCCCTTGAAATGTGGCTGGTGCAACAGAGGAGCTACATTTTTTTAATTTTAATTATTTTAAATATAAATTTAAAAACAAAGACTCAAGTCAGTTATTGGAAAACTTTCAAGAATGTTTGAAACAACCTGGGTTGTTGTGAATGTACTTTTTCTGCTGTCGATTTTACGAAATTTAAGTACAAATCAAGTAATTTCAATGAGAAGTTAGAGTCCAAATAGAGATGTGTTAAATGCATAAAATATATACCAGATTTCAAAGGCTTCATATAAAAAAGAACAGAAAATGTTGCCTATTTTTATATTGACTACATGTTGAAATGATAATATTTTGGATAGTGTGGGTTAAATAATATACATTATTAAAATTAGTTTTCCCCATTTCTTTTACTTTTTTCAGTATGGCTGCTAGAAAAGTTAAAATTATGTCCATGACTTACGTTTCTATTGGACCGTGGTGCTCTCTGTTATGAGATCCTGAAACGCCAGAGCTTGTCCTACAAGCCCAGATTGGCGGGCTGGGGTTGAGAAGGGGCTGCAGGAAGGCTCAGTGGGACTTTCTCCAAGCCCAGAAGTTGCAGGCCAGCTTCTGCCTCCCAGAATCCTCCAGCAGCATTAAATCTTCCCTGGAATAATGCAAGTCCAGGGCTTTGCCAGCCAGCAGCTCACTACCTGGAAGGCACTGCTATTTATAGATGATGCCATCCATGGGAAGTAATAGTCCCTCGGAATTCTAAGAAGAGTTTGCCTTTCGATTAGGGCCCAGCCTAGTTAGGAAAGCAAAGACCAATTTGTGAGTATTTTTAGGCCATTCGCTGTACAGTCGGAAATGCTGAAATTCGAATCTGTTTTCCCCTAGGAAGCTGAGCACAGCTGCAAAGTCAAAAGTGGGCTTTTGCACAAGGAAAAATAATTAGCTTCCCTGTTAACAGGCTCCATGGAGGAAGTTAGTGCACGAGTCTGTCTAAAGGAGGGAGGGCTGATGCGGGTGCGGGGACAGATCTCTCAGAAGTTAATATAAGCAGCCTTTTCAAGGGAGCTCAGTGGGAGCTGCTGGAGTGATGAGATTGGATTTCCAGCTCATTCTCTTATTCTCTTGCTGGTCATTTCCGAACATTGCTTAGTGTCAAGTGAGAAAAATTACAAAAATAAAAGCCACTGATAAAGTCCCCCACCCCTCCCTGCTCCTAAAAAACTCGAAATTCTCTGGGTTCAGAGGCATTGATTTGTAATCCTGTGTCTCCATGCAAAGAATCAGAGATAGGTGGCCTCTGGTATTTTTCTTTTCATCAAAACTGTGTTCAGTATATTTCAATGAAAGATGCAACTTGGTAGGAAGTGACTTGTCTTCCACTGTGATCAGTGAAGGGCAGCACTTCCCCCCGTGATGGGACTCACTAAGAGCCACAGCCAACAGGAGAGCACCAACTTCTGGTCTGGAGACCCTGGTGCTGATTAGCTATTCTTGGGCACAAGGCCCTCAGTCACCACATCTGGAAAGTGCAACATCTTTTAGAACAGGTGGAACCTCCTGGCATCTCTGAGACAACACCAGGTAGATGTTTCCCCTTCTTGTTTTGTCTTTTGGTCCTCATAACAGGCTCACAAGCAGACATAGGAAACCACCCAATTGTTCCCAGAACATTGGGACAGATGTTTACAGTCTTTTAAAGTAAACATAGAAATTGACCCTCCCGGTCTTACAGCTTGAAACTTCCATTTGTCTTATCTGAGTTCCTTTCTCAGGAACCCAACCCTCAGGACCCAGATAGTATCAACGAACTGAAACTCATCAGGTCACCACATCCAGACAATGAGAAGTCAGACCCCTCATCCCTCATGATTTCCTTACACCCTCCTTCCTGTTTGCCCACGTGTAGTTACATTTCTTCCCTGCTATATGAACTCCCAATTTTAATTGGTCAAGGAGATGGATTTGAGACTGATCTCTCATCTCCTCAGCTGCAGCACCCAAATAAAACCCTGCTCCCTGCTAATACTAATTGTCTCAGTGATTGGCTATCCATGCCCAAGCAACAAGACCCAGACTAAACCCCTGGCATTTTAGTAATACATGCACACCTACACATACCTTATAATATATAAAGTACTTTACAGTCTCTGGCCACTCTGGGTGCTGGCACAGGAACAAGTTCTGTGCAGGGCCTGTGGCCAGACCAGGCATTTCACCTCAAGGGGAACGTGGTGACACCCAGGTGAAGGTGCTTGAGATCCCAAAGCCCCAGAGCAGGTGTTACAGTGCTCCTTTAGTTCCACCATCTGCAAATGGTGGTGTGTTACTAGTTCAGCTGGCCCCTTGCTTCATCACATGGGGCAGCTGTCCTCTGATTGTAGAGGGAAAAGGGCCAGTGTGACAACCTTTCTGAGTATCCACACTCAGTGGGTCCTGAGCTCTTGTCCAGCATCCAAGAAGAATGAGGTTACACGGATGGTTGAGAGATGGTGATGGCGGAGAATTTTATTGAGCAATGAAAACAGCTCTCAGCAGAGAGGGGAGTTGGAGAGGAGACAGGAAGGGCAGATCATCTCTCCCAAAGTCAGGTTGTCTCTTCCCCAAAGCCAGGCTATCTCCTCCTCTACCAACTGAGTCTGGGGTCTGCATGCTGATTGGTTTGTGAGTATGCACAAAAGGTTAAAGTGAAGACACCACTCAAAGGTGGCCACAACAGTGTATAAAACCAATTAGGAAAGGGGAGGTGTATGTAAACTAGGGGAACAGTGAGGACCAATCAGAAGAAAGCATGCCAAAAAGGAAGATGAGTTCTCAATCTGGTCCAAGGATTTATTAATAACTTATAGTTTTGCTTTCAAGCTTTAAACTGTCTTCGGCTTGGAGATGGGGTTTCAATGGGTACCCACCCCATCTGCCTAGGCATTTAGCTGCTTCCTGTCACTATCAATATGCATCTTTGCCACAGCATTGTTAGGTATCTGCCATGATTATCCCTATTCTCAGATGAAGAAACAGGATCAGAAAGGTTCCTTGCCTTGTATGAGTCACAGAAGGAAAGTGAGTGGCAATCAGGACTAAACGCAGATTATCTATATCCAGGCTTGGGATTTCTTTCACGTATAAAGTTTTTCTTCAGCAGACATTCAACCATCACCCATCAAGTGTCTAGAACGACCAATGACTCTGTGCCTGCCATGTGCTGTGTATTTTCTATATGTTAACTCCCTGAATCCTCAAGCAACTCCATAAAATATATAAATCTTAGGAAAGTAAAGCAGCTTCCAGTTAACAACAGAGGATTGAAACAAGCCTTTGTCTTCTTTCCATCATAAAATTCCACTAAAATAATAATGGATGACATTTTTGAAAGATGACTATGAGTCACCTTACCACATATCATATTTTAGTTTATTTACCTGCATTTCCTAATTTAATGCTCACAAAATCCTACAAGGAGAGTCTTATTATTATTCCCATTTTACAAATGAAAAAACTGAGGTAGAGAAATGCTCAATACCTTATCTAAAGATACACAGCTAAAACATAGTATTTTCCAGGCGTGTATTTTCAGACCTTATGCTCTTAGTCCTTACTGAAGCAGGATATTTCCCTGACCCCTTCACAGGATTTGCAACAGGGGTGCCTTATGTACCCAGCCCACAGTTTTCAGCTCCTCACAGGAGAGAGCATGTGAGGAAACAAGGCAGGAAATGGAGTGCATAAATGCTGGAACCAGCCAGCTGCTCTGGCACCAGTAGGAGTAAACTCCACTCACTTGGACCCACTGCACTCTACCTCTCGTGGGAGGGAGTGTGCAGCTGAGTGGGTGCAGGAGCTGGGGTGAACACTTTTGGGCACCAGTAGGAAAACTTTGTGCAGGCCCCACAGCAGTGTCTGAAGGGGTGCCCACAACCCCTGAAGCTGCAGAGGGAGTATTACAATGCTCTTTTAGCTCTGCCATCCATGGATAGCTTAAGTGGCCCCTTAACAGCTCAGTGGGCCCTCTGCCTTTTTGCATGAGGCAATTACCTTCTGCTGGTGAAGGCAAAGTGTCAGTGTGACAACCTTTTGTATCTACACTTGTGGCTCCCAAGCTCTTGTCCAGCAACCAGGAAAAATGAGGTCACATGAATGAATTAAAGAATGGTAAATGCAGGGGATTTTACTGCCAATGAAAGTGGCTGTCAGTGGGAAAGGGAGCTGAAAAGGGGACGTGGCAGGAAGGTAAACTTCCCCTAAGTCCAGCCAACTCTGGCCAGATTCTTCTCCGAAATTATATTGTGAAGCTGTCCCTCTGAAGTCGAGCTGCTTCTCTCCAATGTCCAGCTATAGTCTCTGACGTCCAGCTGTTTCTCCTTTCTGCTGACTAAGTCTGGGGTTTTTATAGGCACAGGATAGGGGGCAGGGAAGGGCCATGGGTGGTTTTGGAAAAGGCAATGTTTGAGCAGGAAAACAGGGATGTGAGTTCTCACTCTGGGCCATAGTCTCAAGCTTTTCAACTTAAGAGTGGGACTTCTCCAAGGAACCACCCCTGTCTGCCTAGAATTTCTCTGCCCCTTGTCCCTATCATTATGACTGTAAACAGGTAAAAAGTATTTAGACTCACAATGAAGATAGTATCTGTAGAAAATCCATTAGCAGTTGAGGGAGTTCATCCACATTCTGAGAAACATACAGAGAATGGCAATTGATATCACAAAGTAGACAGAGCCACAGCTTTGTGTGTTAGCATAGTGAGGTGAACATGAAACAGTCATATCTTGTAACAAAAAACTCTGGAGAAGTCCAGGACTTGGGAGTACTCAGTAAGACCAAGAGCAACACCAATATAGGGAACTGGGACCAGGGGAATTTGCTGAAAAACTGAACCTAAAATAGCTTCTGTTCCTCCCTAGCTACATCTCTAGTTGGTCAAGTGTATAACCTGCCTCCTTAACTACGCACCTCCACTGCAGGCAGAACATCCATCCAAGGTGTTCTTTTTAACTAAAGACATTAAGTTATTTCCATAAACACACACACACACACACTCTCACACACACACACACACACACACAAAAGATCCCTAGTTGGGAATTTGGGATTCCCCAAACACAGTAGCTCAAAATATAAAGAGCTAAAAAATATGAAAGAAAAGAGACATAGTGACATGGTCTAATAATTTACTAACATATTGTCACATTTGAAAATACCACCATAAAGAAAAGTTCTTAAAAACTCATAGAGAAACATTTTCATTTTAAGATGCCAGAGTGAATAAATTTCTGGTACTTCCCCCTTCCAAAAATAACAAGAAAAACTAAAAAAAAAAGCTATGTATTTCTTAACACACTCTATAGGAAGATGGATGGCAGAAGGAGGAAAGCAAAGCACTTAGCAGAGAGAGTGTTTCAACCCCAAGTGCCTATAAGAAGAGGAAGCCATCCAATTCACCCCTCCAGGAACACAGAACATTTCTAACTCTCACTGGAAACTGAGAGTACCACGTACCACTGAAGGCAGTAGTAGATGGGTGGAATGAAAAGCCAGACACAGAAGTGTGGTTGAAAAGTTTGAATAACAATTTAGACACCCAGGTCTCCATCCTGACCCAGGGCATCATAGGTGTATTGTCCTGGAGTACTAAGTTGAGTGTTGAGTCTGTACACAGGTAAAAGTCTAGATATGTAAATAGGGGAAGGGAATCTTGATTTAAGTATCTTTCTAGAGAACAATAAGCCTGTACCAGGAAAAGACCTACAAATCCCTAATGATTTAGCGTCATCTGGCCTCACACTGCTCTGCAGTGGAGCCCACCAGTGCACTCACAGCTTGCTTCCAGTTTTTAGCATCTTACTCATTAGTATGAACAGACAATTGAGAAGTACTAAAAATTTGGAGAAATTATCCTACTTGGAGAAGAAACCTGAACAAAGAACAAAGAATACAGAGGCAACAGAATTAATGCAGAAAGCATAAAAAAAACTTCAAAGAAAATGTAATTAATATCCTCAGAGAAATAACGGGAGATGTTATAATCCATAAAACAAGAAAAATGCATTCATTAAAAAGTACATTTATATAGCAAGTGAGAGTTCTTGGAAATTAAAAATATGATGACTCAATTTTTGTAAAAAAATTCAAAATAAGTGCATAAAAATAAAGTCAAGAAATTTTCCCTGAAAGTAGAATAAAAAGATAAACAATGAACAATAGAAGAGGAAAGATGAGAAAATTAGAAGATCAATCCAAGGGGTTGAACATCTTACTAATAACAATTTTCAAAGAGATCAGAGAAAATAAAGGGGAGGACATTTTCACAGAAAAAAATATGCAAGAATATTTCCTAGAACGGAGGTACACAAGTTTTCTCTGAGTAATAAGTAAAAAAGAAATTTAAAAAGTTCAAAGCCTCAAACCAAAGCACACATATCACTGTGAAATTCAGAACAAAAGAAAATCTGAAATGCTTCTGTAGGGCAAATACGTATATATATATATATACACACACACACATATATATATATGTATATATATATATGAAAATATGAATGGCAGTTGGGCTTTTCAACAGGAACATAGGGAGCTATGAAAATGGTGCAATTACTTCCAAATTCTAAGGGAAAATGATTGACACTTTAAACATCTATAGCCATCCAGATTGTAAATCAAGTGTGAGCATACAGCAAACATTTGTTTTAACATGCTAAGTTTCAAAAATACAATTTCTACTTACTTTACTTCTTCTCAGGAAGCTACTGAAGGAGGTATTTCAACAAAACTGAGAGGTAAACCAAGGAACAGAGAAACCACTGCAGGAGTAGGGTGAAGAGAACACCAAGGATCATGGTTCATGAATGTCTAGGACCACAACTGAGGAGCATATTTAGAGAGCAGTTAGTCCCATATAGCAACAGGAGGATGGAGGCACCAAGAATTTCTGGAGAAAATTTAGAATGCATAAAGTATTTGACATGTTTGACCATGTGAAAAGCTAATTCTGTATAACAGAGTTGTTATAGGGTGTGAGAAAACAGTCCAATGATAAGAGCAAACACATAAATAATGCTTGCTATTTTCCAGGCCCTTGTTCATATGTAAAACTAAGTAAATAACAAAAACATAGGCAGTTGTTAACTCCAGGAAAAACTAAAAACTTAATAAAAAAATTGTATTTACTGCATACTACTAGTCTCAGCGGTGAAAAATCTGTATATAATCTGTGTATAATTATAATAATAAAACCATTTAACATAAGTTTGAATTTAAAATGTGACATTACTCTATTGAGAGGATAAAGTAACTAAGTTGAGAAAAAGCATAATTCCTCCCTTACCACAAGAGGAAATCAGTAGAAAATGCCTAAAATTTGGCCTAATAAATAAACATAAATGTAGAATTATAAAGTTGCCTATTAGAAGTAATGACTAAAAGAGTTCAAAGGGATGACCTGTGAAGCTGTGAATGGGTTTTGTCATAAGCTTTGTAGTGCTTTAGCAAATTCCATTGGTTCTTTGCCCAGGTCCCCTTTCCTGAGGGGATGTACCTAACCCCCAGGGTTGTAACAGTGGCCACTAATGCTCACAATTGCACCCTTTTCCAGAAAATTTTACTCAACCAACAGGATTAGCATTATCTGGAAATATCTAGGAAGCTATGCCTTCTCTCTGAGAATAGCCACAAGGTCATGACAGCCTGATATGGAATTTTCAAAAGCCTATCATCACCTTTTCTTCAAGATGGAAAAATTGTGGGGTGCCAGTTATGCTTCAGGGCTCCCCATGTGATAAGACTATGTTTATACTTCAGCTGAGGCCACCTCTTTGCTTTGTTTTCCCCCTTCCCTATCCTGCTTCCTTCACTTCCTTTTTTTTTTTTTTTTTAAATTTATTTATTATTATTATACTTTAAGTTGTAGGGTACATGTGCATAACGTGCAGGTTTGTTACATATGTATACTTGTGCCATGTTGGTGTGCTGCACCCATCAACTCGTCATTTACATCAGGTATAACTCCCAATGCAATCCCTCCCCCCTCCCCCCTCCCCATGATAGGCCCCAGTGTGTGATGTTCCCCTTCCTGAGTCCAAGTGATCTCATTGTTCAGTTCCCACCTATGAGTGAGAACATGTGGTGTTTGGTTTTCTGTTCTTGTGATAGTTTGCTAAGAATGATGGTTTCCAGCTGCATCCATGTCCCTGCAAAGGACACAAACTCATCCTTTTTTATGGCTGCATAGTATTCCATGGTGTATATGTGCCACATTTTCTTGATCCAATCTGTCACTGATGGACATTTGGGTTGATTCCAAGTCTTTGCTATTGTGAATAGTGCTGCAATAAACATACGTGTGCATGTGTCTTTATAGCAGCATAATTTATAATCCTTTGGGTATATACCCAGTAATGGGATGGCTGGGTCATATGGTACATCTAGTTCTAGGTCCTTGAGGAATCGCCATACTGTTTTCCATAATGGTTGAACTAGTTTACATTCCCACCAACAGTGTAAAAGTGTTCCTATTTCTCCACATCCTCTCCAGCACCTGTTGTTTCCTGACTTTTTAATGATCGCCATTCTAACTGGTGTGAGATGGTATCTCATTGTGGTTTTGATTTGCATTTCTCTGATGGCCAGTGATGATGAGCATTTTTTCATGTGTCTGTTGGCTGTATGAATTTCTCCTGAGTATGCTACCTTGATGACTCACTTGCACACAAATCCCTGTCTTAGGCTTGGTTTCTAAGGAATCCATCCTCAAGCAATTGGTACTGTGGTTCTATGAAGCTAAAGATGGAGGTGGACTACTTTCCAGCTGCTAGCAGAGTGACTGCAATCACTGGTAGTGTTTTGCTAGTGGACACACTTTTGAATCTTGAACTATAAGATTTCCCTTAATCCATAGGGCCTGCAGAAGTGGCCTACCTTCCCTCCCTTTTTAGACAGTGTTCCCACTCGATTGACCACTATACTGAAGTCTCAGCCAAGACCTAGTCCTACCTTTCTTCCTGGCCACCAGCCAAAGAATAGAGATCAAATCTCAGCTTGGCTTTAGTGGCTATGTTCTGCCTACCGAGCAAAGCTAGGTATTGTACACCAAAGAAGCTGCAGTACCTGTTCATTCACTTACATGGACATAAAAGTAACCAGAGGAAGGATAGACATAAAGCAGGGCTAAATGGTTTGGCTGGTTTGTCAATGACCTGAAAGGATCAAAATTAGAAGACTGGGGACAAGGAGGTGTAGGAACAAGGCATGTAGGTGGATCTAGGTGAGAGAATCTTTGCAGAGCATGTCACAAAGCCTGTCAGAGAACACCCCCACAGAAGAAGTATTACACAACGTGGGACAGGATGACTTAACCAGGACATATCCCTGGCCTCTGTCATTGGCTACTCTAGTTCTACACAACAAACATGTGCATAAACAGAGCAGCCATGGTGGAAAGGAGGGGGCATGCATGGGCTTCCTCTCCCCAAGCATTATCCAGCTACTGACACACTGAAAGTCTGACTTCAAACAACATAGACTGATGCTGAGTCCCTGATATGGTACCAACAAGACTTTGGATAGTTGTTTGCATCACAGTCCCCTCTAGTCTGGAAAGGATGGCAATACACCCTGCCTGGGATGGACTCAGGTGTTGATTATGGGTCTGCTGTTCCCACCACACGGCCTTAGCGCCACTATCTGAGGACTCATAGGGTGTCTGATCTTCTGACCTGGGATTCCCTGCATAACATTGCCTCAGACCAAGGGACACACTGTGTAGCAGAGGAAGTATAGTGCTAGCATGACGTGGAAGCCACTGGACCTATTATATGCCATATGCCATACCATCCAGAAGCTCCAGGTCTGAATGGCCAAAAGAATGGCCTCTTGAAGGAACAGCTAAGGCACCAGCTTGGAGATGACATCCTGTAGAGATGGGATGATCACTTAAACCAGTGGCCATTGCATGGGCATGCACCCAAAAGTAGTTCAAATATATGGGTGTGGGAATCCATATATGGGACCAAGTGGAAGAAGTAGGAGTGGCCCATCCAGTATCGCTCTCAGTAACCCACTTGAGGAATTTGGACTTCTGATCCTTGCAACTTTGAGCTCTATGAGATGAGAGATCTTGGCTCCCAAAATGGAGGAAGGAGAGGAGGGGATGCATCTAGCTGAGAACAGGGTAAGATACCCCTAAATTTAAAGCTGTGGCTGTGGCCCAGTCAGCTTGAGCACCTTATAATAGTAGACCAGTAGACCATCATGGCTTTACCACACTAGTAGGGGTCATTAGTCCTGACCAGCATGAGGAGGAGGTAGTCCTGCTCCCACAAGATGGTGCCAGAAGGAATACAGATGGCACACAGGTGATCTGCTTGGCAGCTCTTGCCTCTCCCATGTCCAGTTTTAACTGTAAATAAGCAATATAAAAACCGTGGCCTGATAAGTTATGATGATGACCAGGGATTCAGCCCCCCTTCAGGGATGAAGATCTGGATCACCCCACCCAGGAAGCCACTTAGCCTAGCAGAAGTGCTATCTGAGTGAGAGGGAATCTGGAATGAGGGGAGGAGAGAGGTGATGACTAATAGATATGGATCCAGTTGTAACAGGGGGGACTGTCATTCATCCCACTGACCCTCCTCATCTAAATTTCCCCAGAAATTATGACCCATCAGAATCCTGGAAAAGCTGTGTATGGATGAAGTAAATATTTTGTGAAAGCCAATATACCAGGCAGAGGAAAAGGGGACTATAGTAAAGGCTGGTGGTGCTCTGCCTAGATCCCTGTTACTGGTCAGCATACCTATTCCTCAATGGCTAACAGCTCACAACTGCCTCTGTCTAGAGAGAATTGACTTTCGATGGCAAGAATTGTTGCACCTGATAATACCTGGGAGTTCATTCTCCCCAGCCCCACCCCAGCCACACACACATGGGCAGGTACCAGCCACGGAGTAGGATGCAGAGATACTTGCCTCCAGGAAGGACAGCTCTCTGGGCACTTCTGATCTCTCCATGGGATCAGGCTGAAGCTGGACTTCAGCTGAAACCAGCTGCCTCTCTCCTTCCCTCACTTCCTGGAGGGTTTTTCTGGAGGTCACTTTTTCAGTAAATCACCCCCATAAAAATCCCTTTCTCAAGTTGTGCTTCTAGAGAGTTCTACAGAACTTAAAGACTATTTGACTTTTGAAACTTTCTATAGCAATTCTTCAGTTGCAATAATACCTTTCTAAGATAATAAGAGCTTCCAGAAAACTGGGGTAGGGGGGGTGGTGAGGAGGAAGTTCCTGTATTTGTTTAGTTGCCTAGGGCTGCCATACAAAGTACCCCAAACTGGGTGAGTTAAAACAACAGAAATTTATTCTTTCACAGTTCTGGAAGTTAGAAGTCCAAGATCAAGGTGTGGGCAGCGCTCTGCTCCCTCCAAAGCCTCTTAGGAAAGATCCTTTTTTACCTCTTTCAGTTTCTTGGCTCCAGGCATTCCCTGGCTTGCAGCAGTACAACTCTAATCACAGCCTCCATCTTCACTGTGTCTGTGTCCAGATTTCCCTCTTTTTGTAAGGACTCCAGTTATATTGGATTAAAGGCTCACCCTATTTCACTATGACCTTATCTTAATTAATTACATCTACAGTGCTTCCATTCCCAAACAAGGTCGCATTCTGAAGAACTAATGGTAGAGACTTCAACATATCTTTTGGAGGCTGCAACTTAACCTATAATGGTCTTCTGTGAGGAATGATAACCCAAATGGTGGTGGATGTCTTGCCACGCACACTGAAAGCTAGACCAGGGAGCATATTTTAAATACTGAAGAAAAATCATTTCTAGCCTATACCTAGCTCAATTAGAAAATAACTTCATGTTCAGACATGCAAGGTTCTGAAAATTTCCCTACGTTTGCCTACCTTTTGCTTCTTTGGCAGCAAAGAAGGATGTGCTCTAGCAAAATAGAGCAATAGCCCAAGAAAGAAGGGAGTAGAAGGCAGAAAACAGAGGACCCAGCTAGGTGCAGGTACAAGGGATTTCCAGGATGATGGCCATGCATCCCAGAATGGAAACTGGTTCAACCTGGAAAGGGACTTTAATAAAAAATGCTCCGCAGACTATCTGATTGGCTAGAGCTCTGAGGGGAAAATATGGAGGAAAATTATAAAGAAGATATTGCAATAAGAAAAAAAGAATAATAATCAGAAATTTTAGAAAAAGTGAAACGACACAAAGACTGCAGAAGGAAGGAAATAAAATCATAGCATACCACCTGGTTCTAGAGCAAATTTTAAAATACTGAAAACCCTGATAAAAACAAAAGTTAAATAAACATCATGATGTGAATTTGTTGAGAGAATGTGGGGATATTTAAAGGGATATTTATTGAAGGAGTTAAGTCCTAATACAGTATGGCAATATGTCAATAGATATTATCTAAATGTGTAAAGCAAAAAGAGTAATTTAAGCCCATTATTTAAAGAAATGGAGATAACCACCAGAAGAAATAGTTCAAAGAGTTAAAAGTGATTGCTCATAAGATGCAGGACAGAGAAGGGGAGATCAGAAGAGGCTGCTATTTTCATTATAAAAATGTTTTACTTAATTTTTGTAAGGCCAAGAGACCTTAGTAACTCACACACAGCTACACAATCAGTAGGTGTCAATACTGGGATTTGACCCCCCAAATCCCTTATTTTATGCTTACGCCTGTCCTGTATACTTTGTCCTTTTCTCTCCTGTATATTTTGTTGCCTACTAATTAATAGATAATGTGGCTTACCCTTAAGATGTGGAAGTGAAAAAAAAAACTGTTCTTACCCTAAATAACTCCCCAACCCCCATGTATGTTGAAGCATGAAGATAATATACGTGTAGAATTAAGATATGTTGCAAGAAAGTCCAAAGCAATCCATAGATATGTATGAAGCATTAGGATTTTAGAAATACTCTTGAATATAACTTTGGAGACTTTCATGGCTTTTCAGAAGAAAATATTGCTCAAATCATGTGGGCAGTTCTGCAGGATCAGGCAAATAAACTTCCGTCTACCTAAATTATTTAGCCCCAGGGGGGCTCTTTGGACATAGATTCAGGTAATTCTGCAGCCTTAGCCTCTCCATAAATGGAAAGACCACAGGTCCAGAGCCTGGAGCACAGTGGAATCCGCGGTGTAGGCTGTGGCCAAGGAAACGGCTTAGCAGTGTCCCAAGATGTACTGTGTTGGGTGTTGCTAAGACACAGTGGTAATGTAATGTGTGCCATAAAACAAATGGAGGCAAGCTTTCTGCTTCCACCCTGGGCTCTGTTTCTTCAGAAGCAAGTTAAAAAGAAGGGGAGATGGAGCTGTCAACTCTCTGTACATAAATTCAGAAGGATGAGCCAAGGCTGGCAGGATGATGGATAATTCTCTACAATAGATGTACATATTCTTATGCAAGAAAGCAACCATTGCAGCAGAGTAAAATATGGAATATGGAACAGCGGAGAAGAACGTCAGCAAGTAGAACGAGCTCAGTGAAAGATGATAATCCAGCAGAATCGGCACTAGAGTGACAAATTCTAGATTTTACCCTATCCCAAAGCTCACTATTTGGTCTTTTCTACCGGGAACAAAGCCTTAAGAAAGATTTTAAGGCACTCTGTGATTGTCAGGAAAGAACTGCAATTAGTAATACCTGCTGCTGGCCACAAAGGGAAAATGTTGGCTTATTTGCCTTACATTGTCAACCATGGCTTCTGACATGCTCAGCAAATGAATTCACGCCTCCCCAGGGATGAGCATTTCTAAAGTGTTGAGAAGGGTGTACTTTATTACGAAAACAAGCAACCCTATTCCATTTTTTTTTTTTACATGGCCAAAGTGCACACTTGTGTTACCTTTACAAAATGAAAGAAACTTACTGAAGAGATTTTTTCATTAAAGACAAAAAAAAAACCTCATTGACATTTGGGTCAATTTCCATCCAGCTTTATCTCTATGAATACATTCTGAAATACAGGATTATATCTAGGTATCTAGGTTAGAAAACTGTGGAGCCCATAGTTTTCATTCTATGGTTTGAGTTTAATGAATCTCAATCCAGTTTAGGATTTTCTTTTATTTATAACATATTAAATTGTTAAAGATTTATTTAGGAGCTAAATATGAACGTTGAAAGGGTGTGCCTACTGAATGCCCATAGAAGGATGGGCAGTTGATAGGAAGACTGAACTATCCCTGATTCTAAACTTTGAACTAATTAAATATTTCTTGAAACTCTGCCCTGAGACAAAATGAAAACCAATCAACCAAGGTTCTCAAAGAACTAGCTGTTGAACCAACCCCTGCCCCCATGCCACAGATGGCCACAGACTGACAAATCACTAAAATCAGTGCTTCTTTGGTTACTCAGAAGATTTGATAATTTACAAAAATGGTCTTTTGGCAAACTGATCAATGTTCAAGCTGAGTTTCAGTGGATGGATTATCATCAAGTTGAATCAGGGCCCCCTTTAAACATTTTGGAGTTGGCAGAGCTCTGGACATCATTTTACAGAAAATAGCCAGGCTTTCTAAAGGAAAACACCCCAAAGTCCCATCCCATTTAGAAATGAAAAGTTAAAGAAACCTGTTGTGTTGATATGGGATAGTCCCAGACAGCGTCTCCTGACAGGTAAGGATACCAAGGACCCCAAAAAAGGCAGTTACTCCAACGATGAGAGGAGAATGGACTAGGCTAGTGTCCTAGGCAAAGCACAGAAAGGGGTAAATGGGAGATGTTTGGGAACAGAGTTCAGCTAAACCTGGAAGCCACTCCAGATCCAGTCATCACTGCCAGACTTGCAAATATTAGCCTCTGGTATACCCCAGTGACTCTCAACAGAGATCTCTACCAGACAGGCAGGCATAACAATGGATGGGCATTTCCATTGGCAGTACCCTCTAGCAGTGACGGAAGCTATTAGAGATTCGTCTTCCAGCTCTGCTTCTACTTGGAGCTCATCAGCCCAGCAAGCCCCACAACTAACTCCAGAGACCTCTAGAGAGAGCTATGTCCTTTCTCAGAAGTTTGAGGACTCTCATGATAAATTTGTTTGCATAAATTAGGGTATGTATTTGCACCCCAGCTGGTGCCCCAAGCCAAACCCTTCCCACAAAGAATACAGAATACAGCCTGCATAAAGATTCAAAAGATTCAACCTGTCAGGGTGTGCTGTGCATGACACACGAATAGAAGGTAGATGCCCAATGGACATCTGTTGCTTTGCTTTGGAAACCCAAGTAGAAATGAGGGCCTACACTCTGTTTTTGGGGATTTGGTTTTGGTTTTGGTGATTTGTTTGTTTGTTGTTGCTGTTGTCATTGTTTTGAGGAGAGAAGGAAGATGAGATCAGTGAACCAAAGAATAAATAGTACAGTGGGATCTTTGGGCCTTGGAGGAAAAAAGACCCAGTGGCAAAATGATAATTTCTCTGCTGATCTCTACCAAACTTTACTCCTTTGCAAACAACCGTCTCAATTTTTCTCATACCTATATACTACACCATTTATACTATGATTTACTTAATATATTTTTAATTGGCTTGCTTTCTATTTACATTTTTTAAAATAGACTTTGTTATTTAGGCAGGCTTCAGGTTCACAGTAAAATTGAGTAGAAGGTACAGAGATTTCCTATAAACTCCCTGCCCCAATACATGCATAGCCTCCTCCATTATCTGCATTTCCCACCAAAGTGGTACATTTGTTACAATTGGTGAATCTTCATTGGCATAACATTATAACCTAGAAACCATAATTTACAGTAAGATTCACTCTTGGCGGTGGTGGGCATTCTATGGGCTGGAACAAATGTGTGATGCCATACATTCCCTCTGCCGTTATAGAAATCCACTGCCCTGAAAATCCCCTGTGCTCCACCCATTCATCCCCTCTGCCCCCTCAGCCCTGACAACCTCTGATCTTTTGCTGTCTCTGTAGTTTTACCTTTTCCAGAATGTATGTGGCCAGGATCATTTAGTAGGTAGCCTTTTCATATTGGCCTCTTTCACTCAATAGTGTGTATTTAAGATTCCTCCATGTCTTTTCATGGCTTGATAGCTCATTTCTTTTTAACACTGAATAATATTCCATTTTCTAGATGTATTAGATGTACCGTGGTTTACCCATTTACCTACCAAAGGACATTTCAATTGCTTTCAAGTTTTGGCAATTACGAATAAAGCTGCTATAAACATCCATGTTCAGGTTTTGTGTGGACATGTTTTCAGCTTCTTTGGATAAATACCAAAAAGTACAATTGTTAAACCATATATATGGTAAGAGTATGTTTAGTTTTATAAGAAATCACCAATCTGCCTTTAAAAACGGCTATACCATTCTACATCCCACCAGCAACAAATGAGAGATTCCGGTCACTCCACATCCTCCCCAGAACTTAGTGTTGTCAGTGTTCTGGATGTTTCCCAGCCTAATAGGTGTGTAGCGGAATCTCACTGTTGTTTTAATTTGCATTTCCCCGATGACATATAGGCATGTTTTAACATGCTTATTTGAAAATAAAAAATCTAGGCTGGGTGCGGTGGTTCACGCCTGTAATCCCAGCACTTTGGGAGGCCGAGGTGGATGGATCACGAGGTCAGGAGATCGAGACCATCCTGACTAACATGGTGAAACCCAGTCTCTACTAAAAATACAAAAATTAGCTGGGCGTGGTGGCGGGCGCCTGTAGTCCCAGCTACTCAGGAGGCTGAGGCAGAAGAAAGGGGTGAACCCAGGAGGCCGAGCTTGCAGTGAGCCGAGATCGCGCCACTGCACTCCAGCCTGGGCGACTAAGTGAGACTGATTCTGTCTCAAAAAAATAAAATAAAATAAAATAAAAAAGAAAAGAAAAAATCTTTGGTAAGGTGTCCATAAAGGTTTTGGCTCCTTTTTTCATTGGATTTGTTTTGTGTTCTTATGGTTGATTTTTTTTGTTGTTGTTGAGACAGAGTCTCGCTCTGTCACCCAGGCTGGAGTGCAGTGGCGAGATCTCGGTTCACTGCAAGCTCCACCTCCCGGGTTCACACCATTCTCCTGCCTCAGCCCGTCACCACGCCTGGCTAATTTTTTGTGTTTTTAGTAGAGATGGGGTTTCACCATGTTAACCAGGATGGACTCGATCTCCTGACCTCGTGATCTGCCCACCTCAGCCTCCCACAGTGGTGGGATTGCAGGTGTGAGCCACTGTGCCCAGCCCTTATGGTTGAATTTTAAGAGTTCTTTGTATATTTTGGATAATAATTCTTTATCTGCTATTCGCTTTGCAGATGTTTTCTCATAGTCTGTGACTTATCTTTTTATTATCTTGACAGTGTGTTTCACAGAGCAGACATTTTTAATTTTAATGAAGTCCAGTTTATCACTTCTTTTAATGGGTCATACCTTTGGTGTTGCATCTAAAAAGTTATCACCAAACCCAAGGTCATCTAGATTTTCTGCAGTGTTATCTTCCAGGAGTTTCATAGTTTCGCTTTTTACATTTAGGTCTATTATCCATCTTGAGCTAATTTTTCTGAAGCGTGTAAGGTCTATGCCCATAATTATGTTTTACATGTAAAATAGACGTCCAGTTTCTCTAGCACTGTTTGTTGAAAAGACTGTCTTTTCTCCATTGTATTGCCTTTACTCCTTTATCAAAGATCAGTTGACTTTATTTATGTGGATCTACTTCTGGGCTCTCTATTCTGTTCCACTGCTCTATTTATCTGTTCTTTCACCAACACCACTTCAATTTTTTTAATAAAAAGTTCTACATTATGGATTTTATGTGGCGGTTATCATTTTTCTAATTGTATTAGTCCATTTTCACACTGCTATAAAGAAATACCTGAGACTGGGTAATTTATAAAGAAAAGAAGTTTCATTGACTCACAGTTCTGCATGGCTGGGGAGACATCAGGAAACTTACAGTCATAGTGGAAGGCAAAGCAAAAGTAAGCACCTTCTTCACAAGGTGGCAGAAGAGACAGCGAGTGCCAGCAGGGGAAATGCCAGATGCTTACAAAACCATCAGATCTCATGAGAACTTACTAATTATCACGAGAACAGCATGGGGGAAACTGCCCCCATGATCCAATCACTTTCCACCACGTCCCTCCCACGGTGCGTGGGGATTATGGAGATTACAATGCAAGAGAAGATTTGGGTAGGGACACAGCCGAATGATATCACTAATATACATGAAATTTTAAATTTCTATTAGTGTAGCACCTAAAATCATCAGAAATGCTTTCTTTGGCATGTGTCCCACACAGTGAAAAATACTAGGACAGTACACACACAAAAAAAAAACATGCTGGGGAACCAGTTAGTGTGCTTACAGACAAGCTGTATGACATTATAAACTTGACCAGTCCGAAGCTTCATTTCCTCTCCTTCGTATTGGGGTGTAATGGCCACCTGTTGCCATTTCTCCCTGGCCCTTACTCTGTAAGAATTACTGCATGTCTCTCCCATACTGCCACTCTCCCACTATGAGGAGTTTACAGCAGTCCTGGTTTTTGTTGCAATGCCTTTTCTCCCCAGCTGCAGATGATTGGACCCTTTCCTGAATATTTTGAATTAGAACAAAGAGAAAGGTCATTTGAGTGTTTGAATTCATGACATGTAAACCCAGGACAGACATGTTGCTACCACGTTTCTTTAGTGAGATTTGGGGCAAGCTTATCTGGACAGAGAGACACTGAGAGAGAAAGAAACAGAAAGAAAGATGTTCAGAGAGGAGCAGAGATAGGGGCAGCAGGGAGGAAGGCCACCCAGCTTTGCAGGCTGTGGTTCAAGCACCTCCCGGAAATGTACTGATTCTTGATCTTGGGTTGCATGTCATGACACTCTTTTATTTATTTATTTATTTATTTATTTATTTATTTATTTCGAAATAGAGTCTCACTCTGTCTCCTAGGCTAGAGACCAGTGGCACGATCTCAGCTTACTCCACATCCTGGGTTCAAGCAATTCTCCTGCCTCAGCCTCCTGAGTGAGTCTCAGACTATAGACACACACCACCACGCCCCACTAATTTTTGCATTTTTAGTAGAGATGAAGTTTCACCATGTTTGCCAGACTGGTCTCGAACTCTTGACTTCAGGTGATTCACCCACCTTGGCCTCCCAAAGTGCTTGGATTACTAGCATGAGCCACCACCATGCCCAGCCGAGACATTCTTCTATCTTAATAACAACCCCCACACACATTTTCTAGGGCTTGAATTAGGCTGGCCTTATTTCTACTACTTGCACGCACAGGAGATAAAGCTAATGCATGGGATTCATGACTTCCTGAACAGATCCTTTGAGGATTCTATGAGAACACTTGAAGGGGCTCAGAGTGGGCTCTCAGGAAGGGATCGTTATTATTACCTCTGTGGCATTCCATTACACATCTTCATCCCCTGCAACCCGTTTCCGACTCCCGAGGATCACAGGGGAAATAGCTCTCCGAGGTGAGAGAAGATAGTAACAGAAGAACAGGCTGTGGGTGAGAAACCTGGGACCCTTGTGAAGAGACAGAGAGGAAGTGTGACAAAGCCAGTGATGGAGAAGCTGCTAATGAACCTCACAGTATTATCAGACAGGAGGTGCCAAACCTTCATAACTGCATTTGTCCCCATTTCACTTTCTAGAGGAAGTACAAGGGAAAGTGAGAACACAGCCTTTACAATCACATGGATCCTAAGATGAATTTTGGTTCCAATGCCTATCAGCTTTGCCGCGCCTACCACCTTGGCTTAGTTTGCCTTTTAATGAACTGTCAAATTCCTACCCAGGTTCGAAGTCATGGTGAATATACATTGAAGAAAAGAATGCATCTCTAAGCAGCAGACACAAAGTACGCAACCAGCAAAGTTTAATTTCGTTCCTTCCTTCCTCCCTCCCTCCCTCCCGTCCTTCCTTCCTTCCTGTTGTGTGTTGCAGAAAACGTCTGGGATTGGGATGATCACTTACAGAAGAGAGAGGTAACTTGTGGGCTTCCTCTGCTTTCTTGGCTTCACTGAGCAGCTTTCAGAACAGGGTGAAAAAGATGGCCATGTCCTCGCTTCTCCACAGGGCCATCTGGCTTGCTCCTTCTGCTCTGACACTCTGCCCCTAGCTTCTGCATGGATGGCTCTCCTTATCTTTCATGCTGTAGCTCAAACTTAATTTCCTCTGTGACACTCCCCATTCTTGTTCATAGACTGTCTCGTGATTTGTAATTACAGATTGATTTGTTTGCTCGCTTGTTGAATTTGTGCTTCTCCTGCCTCCTGCACATCTGTGTGGACATTTCTCTGATTCCTTCCCCCTTCCAGCCCTCAGTGAAGCATTTTCTGCCCTGCTTCCTTTGCCCTGTTGGCTCCAGTGACTGGCTTGCTTCCTCCTACACCCTAACTGGGGCTGGGCCAAGGTCCCAGCATGCCTTGCAGCTGCATCTGTCCACTATAACAAAGGTAGAAGAAGCACAGCGGTGGGGCCAGGGGGAAGCTGGATTTCTCCCCAGACTCTGACCACCTTCACTCTGGCATTCACCCTCTGGAGTCTCTTCTCAGCACACACTGTCCCATGGCCATACCAAGATCCTAGTCGCTGCAGTGGGTTGCCCCAGAGTAGCCACCTGAGAGCAGAAGGACTTGTCTTAGCCTACAAAAGGTCACAGGACACTTCTCCTCTATTGCTCAGAACTCGCCAATCCTAGGTCAGCCCTTTGGAGGAGAGTGCCACATGTGAATACTATGGTCCAAAGAGGCTACCCAAGAAACCCGTGACGTCCCAGTCAGATGGGAATGAGGCACAGAGGCACGGCCCCTGAACCAGCTCCCTTCCCCTCTATGGTCTTTCTTCCATGCCATGTTGCCTGTCACTCAAGTTAGGCCTTGAAACAAAATCAAGACACCACAGGTGTGGGGCAGGATACTGGGCCAGCATTAGTAACAGCCTAGGCAGTGAGATTTTAAGGTGTCTTCATTTGGATTTTCCCAGAGGTAGGCCCTGAAAAAAGGATCTGAGGGCAACTAGTTTCTTTAGAAAGTGCAGAAAAAATGCATTGGAGTAAGGAAGTGATTTGGGAGGAAGACGAGGCAGCCAATACATGGTGCATTATTAACAAAGTAGGTGACTCTAGTAGCTCTTGGGATGGGCATGGGACAGGGCCTTAATCCTTACAGGAATGTCAGGGAAATGGTATGAATTACATGCTCAGAAGAATTCCACCTGAGGGGCAAGGGAGCTGGGGTATTTACAGGCAAGACTGACGCTGCTCCTCGGGAGCACTGACGCCCTGGCATTTTTTGGCCTTTTAGGCAGAGGAGCTTCTTATGGTTCCTGAAACAAATATCTCTCAGGCCTGAAGATGAGGTCCTAGTGCTAGACGTTGGCAGGAGTGCATGGCTTAAGGGATACGATGAGGCACTGACAGGATCATTTACACTGGTCACCTCAAAATTAGAGGTGCTGCCCCTTAAAATATACATTGCCTGTTGCTGATGCCTGGTATTCCCCCATTAGAACTCAAACCCTTTGGCATCCAAATAATGGTAGCTGGTATTACTGCAGTATCAGTTTACTGCTCATAAATCTCTCCCATGGGGCACTGCCGCCTGGGTTACTTGCAACTAACAAAAACCTGAGAGATATCACAATACCAATGCATTGATTTTCTATGCTGCTATGACAAATTACCAAAAACTTGGTGGCTTGAAATAAAACACATTATTATTCTTCAGTTCTGAAGTCAAAAGTTCAGAATGTGTCTCAGTGGGCTAAAATCAAAATGTCAGCAGGGCTGTGTTCCTGCTGGAGGCTCCAAGGAAGAATGTGCTCCTGCTTTTTCCAGCTCCTAGAAGCTGCCTTTATTCCTTAGCTGAAGACCTCTGCCTCCTTCTCCAAGGCCAGCAGTGTAGCATCTTCAGATCTCTCTCTCTCTCTCTCTCTCTCTCTCTCTCTCTCTGTCTCTGATCTTTGTTTCTGTGATTACATCTCCTTCTCTAACCCTGACTTTCCTGCCTCCTTATAAAGACCCTGTGATTAGTTACTCCTTGAGATCCATGGGGATTGGTCTTAGGACCCCCTCAGATACTAAAATCCACAGATGCTCATGTCCCTTAAATAAAATGGTATAGCATTTGCATGTAATCTATACACATCCTCCCATGTACTTTAAATTATCCCTAGGTTCTTTACAATACCCAATACAATTAAACATTATATAAATTGTTGTTACACTGCAGTGTTTTTATTTGTATTAGTTTTTATTGTTGTATTTTTCCCAGATATTGGGCAGGTGCAGAATCTGCAAATACAGAGGCCAACTGTACATTGAGCCCACTCCAGTCACCTGAGATAATCCTCCCATCTCAGGATCCTTAACTTTATCACATCTGCAGAGAGTCCCTTTTGCCATGTGAGATCATATATTCACAGGTTCTGGCAATTATGATATGGACAACTTTGGGGGAGAATTCTACTGCCTACCACACCCAATTTATAGGTAAGAAAAGAGATACTTGGCCGTAACCTCACAACTCACGTCTAGATAGGTCTAGAATCCATGTGTTTCCATTCTGCATCTACACTCTTATTACTGAGTGGCTGCTTCCTAGAGTTCACAGAACATATTTCTTACTGTAACTCTACGAACCATTGTAGGAGGAACAAACGTGAACCACATCCAGACATTTATTCACACTGCACTATGAAGGTGGCTTTGAATCCATCTCAAAGTATACTTTTCCTTTAGGCTCCTGTTGAGGGAAAATGGGCTGAAGGGAGCATGAAATAACTTTGTAAAGGAATACAAGGAAGTGCCATTGAACTGGGAACCTCTGAAGCCAGCTGAGGTGAGGGGCACCTACCCACCTTTATCCTTTTCTATCTGATCTTCTAAGAAGTATTTACTGAGCGCTTAAAACATTGCAGTCCCTGCATGGTGAGCCAGCCCCTGTGCCGGGGCATACGAGAAAAATTCAAGTTCAGAACATCTCAAGCTCAGACAGAAACTCAGTAAAGGTCTGTGTAATGAATTAATGAATGTATCAATTTTCCACTGCAGTCTAAGAACTTTCTGTACCAAGGCCCCAGTTTCCTAAGACTGAGTAGCGCCACGCTCATTTCCAGAAAGCCTCTCCAGTTTCCCAAAAGCAACTGAGGATGCACATTGCATAGCTCTGACTAGGAACTAAAGGCAATTTTTATGGTTTTTTTAACAGATCATTTTCTGCTGGTGCACAGATATCTGCAGAAAGGAAAAAGTCAGGAAGATATTCCTAACTCAGAGACAAAAGTGACTGGTCCCCTCCCCGCTCCTCAATCATTTCCCCACTTACCCTTTCACTTGCTTTACTTCACCTGCAAATGGAGAAAATACTCTCCCTTAAAAACCATCCCGCCTCTAAAAATGTCATCCCGCGCCTTTCCTTTTTCTCCCAGCTAGCTCCTTTTAGTCCAGCACCTGAGTATCAGGAGAAAGGAAATCTTCTGGATGATTTTAGGGAAACACTGAAACGGGGGTAGGTGAAGATAAACAGTGCCGCACCGGGAGCGCATGTCCACGAACACGTAAATCTCTGAGGTCGAAGGCAAAGAGGGGGAATTCAAAAGGTGTAGGAAGCAGTAAAGTTCAGACGCTGACTGACTAAAAGTTTGTCATAACACTCAGCCAAATGTTAGCCCCGGGCGTAACTAGTAATAGGATCGTTGTTGTTGCTATCGTTACCATTTTATTATTGTTTTCCAGGTGCATATGCATTTCAAAATGTTTTCACCAAATATGTGCATTTTATCCATCATAACTACCTTATGGGGTTGGCCGTGGCCACGTGGCTGTTCCCATTTGTACTTACAAAGGGCCAGAAGCCCAGAGGGCTGAGAAACAGACAGTAAGTGACCAGAGGGGACCTCTAGGCTCAAGGGTCTCCAGACTCCTTAACTGGGGCTCTTGCCACCATCCCACACCACACCTCTTTTTGTACAGAACTCCCAGGAGAGGACACTTTGGAAGCTGGGATTCCTGATGAGTGATTCTTCACCAAGCCTTTCAATGGCTATGAGTGATCAATTAGTTCCAGGTCTGTGCCAAGCCAGCTACCAACTCTCCTCTGGAATCATGAGTTCTCAAGCATGGTGCACAACTGCCCACTTACAAGAGGCAAGGACCTTGCAGGCAGAGAAGCCTCCAGTCCGACGCCCTCAAGGGAGAAACCATACGTGTTTCCTGTCAAAGCACAACAACAGTGTACAATTGACAACATTCGACCCTATTGTTTAGACTCGCAAAAGGAAGATTGTCATACTCTGTTTCTCTTCCTTCCTCTTTCTGTGTGTGTATGTGTTCTTACGTCTCTCTCTCTCTTTTCTCTGACACACACACACATACACACGAGAGAGAGAATCATTGAGCAATTTCTTTCAGATACTGCTCACCTTTTAAAGTAGAGGTAGATGCCCACAGTCAACTGAGAGGGCTAAGAAATGCAAGAAATGACATAATATTTTCCAGCATCCAATTACCAAAATCACCACTTGGATGGAGAGGGCTGAAGGGAGCAAGCCTCAGTCATGAGCAGGCAGGGAATCAATCAACTACTGTTGGCCAAATGCTTTCTGCACTCCAGGGCTTTTGTTACAACTTTCTCATTTATCCACAGAGCAGTCATAAAGATAGACATTACCAGCCCCATTTTATAGCTAAGGAAACTGAGGCTCAAATATGCTGAATTAATTCAAGGCTATGTAGCTTTTAAGACAGAGTCGGATTCAAAGTCATGCTGGTCTGATTCCCAAGTCTGTGGTCTCCCCACCATAATCCTTATCAGATATGGAAGACGTAAGATAAACATTTACCCACCAACATTTCCAAAGCCCAAAGGAAGAACTTAAGCCATCTTCTTCATTCCACAAATAAGTATGGAGCACTTTTTCTGTGCTCAGGCCACAAAGGTAAGAAGGATATGTTCTTTAAGGTCAAATTAGTAGAGGAAAAAACAGATCTGTAAAGAGATCTAGCAAGTAATGCTGGCTGCCCAAAGGGCGAGGTTGGAAGGGGTCTGTTGGGCACAGAGGAGAGGCTCATCACAGGAGCATTGATACATTGTATCTTAAAGGATGGACAGAAATGTGTCCAATGGTCAAGGAGAGATATTGCATATTGGAGGGGACACAACTTGGGTAAAGTGAGGTTGGCAGAGGAATATGGCAAGTTCTGGAAGCTGCATGTGGATTGGTATTAAGGGAGAGTGACATGTGATAAAGACAGATGAATTCATCATTGTAGCTAACTCCACAGCAAACCTTTTATCCCAGGAGGTCAATCCAAACAGGTTCTCAAATTAGCATCCGAATCCCCACTTAATATAGCCTTGCAGATTTGGGTGGGACGTCACACCCAGAAATTTTGATTCCATAGTTCTTGGCTGGAGTCTGAGAATCTGAATTTCTGATCAGCTCCCAGGTGATGATGACACTGCTGCTCCACTGATTGACCTTCCAGGACTGGCCCCAGCCTCCTTGCTCATCCTGATGTTTGCCAATAATAGGTCCAGGGATAAACCTATGACCTAATTCTGACCACTGAGAAATGAGAGGGCCTGTTGGGAGTGTATCTGGGAGAATGTTCTTCCTTCGTAGGGGAGAGCCACAAGGAACATTTTTTCTTCCTCTAAATAATCTGTTGTTGGGATGTGACACATGAAACTTCTGCAAGCCACCTTACTCCTAATGTGAGCATGATGCCAGCAACCAGGAACAGCAAGCAGGGAGATGGTGAATACTTGGGTTTTGAAGGAATCTTTGACATGGTTTGAATGTTTTGTCTTCACGTCTTATGTTGAATGTTGACCTCCAATGTTGGAGGTGAGTCTAATGGGAGGTGTTGGGTCATGGGGGTGGATTCCTCATGAATACTTCGTACTGCCCTGGTTGTAACCTATGAGTTCACATGCAGTTTAAAAGAGACTGGTAGCTCCCCTCTCCTTCTGCCTCCCTCACCATGTGACATGCCTGCTCATCCTTCACCTTCTGCCACGATTGTAAGCTTCCTAAGGCCCTCGCCAGAAGTAGATGTTGGCACCACACTTCCTGTACAGGCTGCAGAACCATGAGCCCAAAGAAACTTCTTTTATTTATAAATTATGCAGTTTCAGGTATTCCTTTATAGCAGCACAGATGGACTAAAACAATCATCAAGTCACTAAATCATCCGGAAGAGCTCACCTTAATGGGAGAGGATTCTTTCTGACTAGTTAGGAAGGAGAGAGGATAGCCTTTCAACCATGAATGGAGACACAGAGTTAGTCTGGTTGGCCCCTGGGAGACAGAAGAGGCAGGCTCGCTTTCCTGGAGCAGAAAAGTGGGAAAAGCAAGGTGACTAGCAAGGAAGCTGGCTGATCACAGAGCTCCCTCAAAGCCTCCTTGAGAAGAAGGTTCTGACAAGCAAAGAAGTAGATGCCATCCAAGGTTCTAGATTGGGCAAAGGGCATGGCAAAATGACTGTCAAGGATAGTTACTTGCCAGAATTGTTGTCTCCTGTGGGGGAAAAGGTAGAGAAATAACTAATAATGATTATCATAATATTTGCAAGCCCCTTTGGGTGTCAGGCAATATGCTGCAAGTTCCAACTCAGTATCACCCACTTAGTGACCCACCTGGTGACAGAGGAGATAGGAAGGATAATCTGTGCCATGAAGGGTGGCTGGGCTGTGTCAGAAGAAGAAGGAGGCCCAGAAGGAATACCATGACAGGTCATGACCCCACGAGGAGTCAGTTCCACTGTGGTGGGAGGAAGCATGAGAAAAGGAAAAGGGTAGCCACTTGAGTAGCTGGGATTAGTAGAATCAGTAGATAAGTAGAAAAGGGTAACTTGCCCTGAGTCTTGAAAGATAGGTAGGGGTTAGTCTGGTAAGATAGAGTAAGAAATTGGGAGGCCACTCCTGGCAGAGGGTACTGCCTAAGAAAAGGCTTGGAGGTAGGAATAGCTTGATGTCTTGAATCACCAGAAGCTCCAGATGGGGTGAGGGTAGGAGTAGGAGGCAGACAGGGAGGCCAGGTGAGCCCTGCCATCAAGTATGTGCTTTCTCCCCTGGACTGGGAGAGCCACCAGATGGCATTAGGGTTAGATGTGAAAGGACTCCATGTGTGTCTTAGAAAGATTGTTCTGGCACAGCGTGGAGGGCAGAATGAGGATGTGGAAGTGGAGTGAGGAAGGCATTTGAAATTACGAAAACTTTAGATAAGAAATTGGCACTGTGTGGCCTCCAGGCTTCATGTCATCTGGTTGCTTCTCTATGGATGTCCCTGGGCGGATTATAAATGCTTGAGGAGCAGGAAGTGGGCCTGCTTATTCACGGTTATACGCCTAACACTTATTAAGTGCTCCATAAATATTTTGTGTATTAATGAAGAGACAGCCATCCCAGAAGATGTCTCATTCACTCATCAAACTTTTATTGAGTTCCTACTGCATGTTAGTCCCTATGCCTGGTGCCAGAGCACAGAGTTGGCCCTGAGCAAAGATTCCTAATCTTTTTGTTCCATCAACCTCTTTGACAATCTGTGGAATTCTACAGACCCTTTCTCAGAACAATATTTTTAAAAAATAAATTGAAGCTTATAGAGGAAATCAATTTCATTAAAATGTAGCTATCAAAATATTAAAAATGGAAGTAGTAATATAGTAATATATGTGCATCTTTATTTAACTCATTAAATAATGAATTGAGGAAGCTGTCTCATAACAACTATAATTTCAACATAATGAATGTGAATATTTGAGCTATCTGTAACTATAATGTGATAAGAAAACATGTACAATTTCTGGCCAGATACAGTGGCTCATACCTATAATCCCAGCATCTTGGGAGGCCCTGGCAAGCCAATCATTTGAGGCCAGGAGTTCGAGACCAGCCTGGGCAACATGGCAAAACCCTGTCTCTACTAAAAATATAAAAATTAACTGGGTGTGGGGGCACACACCTGTAGTCCCAGCTACGCAAGTGGTGGAGGCACAAGAATGGCTTGAACCCATGAAGTGGAGGTGCAGTGAGCCAAGATCATGCCACTGCACTCCAGCCTGGGTGACAGAGCAAGACTCTGTTTCAAAAAAAAAAAAAAAGAAAAAAAGAAAAGAAATACAATTTCTGGTTGTGGTAAAGTCACAGGTACCACTAATAATATTGCACTGTGGGTTGGGAGCAGTGGCTCACACCTGTAATCCCAACACTTTGGGAGGCCAAGGCAGGTGGATCATTTGAGGTCAGGAGTTCAAGGCCAGCCTGGCCAATGTGGTGAAACCCCGTCTCTACTAGAAATACAAAAATTAGCCAGGCAGTAGTGGCATGTGACTGTAATCCCAGCCACTAAGGAGGCTGAGGCAGGAGAATCCCTTCAGCCTGGGAAACGGAGGTTGCAATGAGCTGAGATCAAGCCACTGCACTCCAGCCTGGGCAACAGAGTGAGACACTGTCTCAAAAAAAGAAAATATTGCAGTGTAGTGCTCCATTTATAATAGTAGTGTATAAAATTTGGGGCAGAGTCCTCAGACTGTGATCCCAACATCAGTATCATCTAGGAACCATTCCAAATGCAAATTCTCAGACCTCACCTCAGACTGAATCAGAGACTCTGAGATTAGAGGTAGGGTGACCAACTCATCCTCATCAGCCTGGGATGTTCCTAATTTTAGCACTGAAAATCCCACATCCTAGGAACACCTTAGACCTAAGCAAACCAGGATGATTATTCACCCTAGTAGAGACCCACCAGTGTGTGTCTGAAGAAGGTATTGATGTAATTCTGAGCATTTGAGAACCACTGACATACAAGTGGTTATTAAAATAAAGATGTAAGTTTCCCATCCAAGTTAACAAAAGCCCTGAATTCAAACAATTCAAGATAAGGACCCCAATTTAGACAATATCTCCAGTCCTCAAGGAGTACACTTTTCAGAAGAGAAGGAAACAACTAGGCAGACAGCTGAAATTCAGTGTGAAAAGAGCCTGTAAATGGAAGCCCAGGGAATCCTGGGAGCTTGGAACAAGTGCACCTTTCCAATAAGATGCCTCTGTCTAGGGAGTAGAGAGGTATGCTGTAGGATGATGCAATGGTGATGATGAGAAAGAGGAAAAGGAGGAGGAGGAGGT
>NW_012101732.1:2230021-2234099 GCF_000951045.1 Mandrillus leucophaeus
TGCAGGTCCTGTGTTAGTCACCTGAAATTCACATATCTTTAACAGAGCTTGAATCCATAGTAATAACCCCTTCAGTAGTGTCCTGTGGTGTTCAGGATGCAGTGACCCAAAAAAACCCATGTGTGGGAGCCACTGCCAGCCTCTGCAGCTGTGTCCCCAAGCAGATCCACTTGTACCCTCTCACTGTAGAGTCCAGGCTCATGTAACTCTTTGCAAGTCCCTGTCAGTGCCACCCTGTCTCCAGGCTTCCTTGGAGTACCCTCTGCCCTCTGTTTGGATAGCCTTTAATCCTTCTACCCTTTGCTATCACCTTACACCTACACACATGCCCTTTGCTTGGCCAGAATCTTCCCAATTTCCAGGTCTCAACTTAAACACCACTTCCTCCAGGAAGTCTTCCATAACACCCTAAGACAGGTCCAGGCACCTCTCCTTTACTTGCCCAAAGCCGTCTTTTCTTTGCCCATCACTGGCTGTGCCTCACTGTATTGGGTTTACAACTACACTCATCTGACCCCACCATCATGCCATGAGCTCCTCGAGGGCAGTGTCTGGGTGTTTCCTGGGGCCATCGTAACATGGTTGAGAAAAAAACAGCCTGAGGCAAAGACACACGTGCAGGTAGTTTGCTTAGGAGGCGATTCTGGAAAAGAGGAGTGTGGATCAGGGCAAATGAGATAAGTACAAAGGAAAAGCCAATATCAAGATGCATTTCAAGGTTGTGGCTGTGGCAAACAGGAGCTCCATTCGATGTGTTAGATGCTTTCCAGAGCTGTCCTCTGTAGGAGAGGGGTGGGGTGGGAGTTTTAACCCACCAGTATTTTTTGTACCATTGGTGGCAGAACCCTCACCTTGGGTGTTAATGTCCTGAGTTTCCAGGCTGTCAAAACAAGGTAAGTCTGAGAGCCCAGAACTGTCCACCACCACTGAAGCTAAAGCAATAGGTAGAAAAGGAGCTGTGTGCAGGACACCCAGTTTGTCTGGATAGGACTGTAACCCAAACTCCCAGCACAGGACCATGCAGTCAATATTGAATCTGGCCCTCACAGTCACTCTGCAGAGCGGGGGCGATTAGCAACCCCACTGCAGAAAAGAAAAAATTGAAGGTCAAAGAAGTCAAGCGACTGACCAAAGTTATACAGTAAGTGAAAGGGCTGTGGGTCAGCCCAGATCTGGTAAACTCGCTGTTCATATTTATTCCTCTATGTTCCAGCTGTTCTATGACCAACTTACTCATGCCAGAATGAAGATCTTTCCAAAGGGAAAAGGTTAAAACAGTGGCCGCCCAGGAGTTGTGCTCATGAATGACCTGACCAGACAGCCCTCAGGAAGGTTCCCAAATGTAAAAGTCCCTGAAGCCTCTGCACAAGAAACTAGAGTTTATTCATCTGTTAAATGGATTCAGTGGCTTCCCTGCTGCCCTGCAGGTCCTCAGAGTACAGTGGATGACACCCTCTGGAAAACGGGGCCTGGAAAGAGAAAAGCTGCCTGACCTCTTCATGGATGCTCACAAAAGAAGCTCCCACTTCCCTGGAGTCAGAGGAAGTCATTTTTTAGCATGTTTGGGCCCAGAGCCAAGTGAGTTGGGTGCCTCTAGCCACAGGCTCAGATGCTTGCAGAGGATTAGACCCGCGGTTAGCAAGTACCTGGAAAAGGGGAAAGTTTATGGTATAAAGAACTATTTTCTCCTTTACCTTTTATCACTTCGGTTCTGTCTCTATCTGCCTATAGCCACATCTGCCTATTCATGCATCTCGTATATTGGTTTCTCAAGAAGCAGGGTTTGTGGTGTAGGCTACAGAACAGGAATCATCACTTGAGACAGGAGACAGAGGAAGCAGGATCGGGCAGAAGGAGGAGCCAAGCTGTGATGCCAGCTGGTCAAAGTCTTGCCAATCATGGGGGGAGTTCTAGAGTATGGCTCACCCAAAACATGCTGCATCAAGCCAAACTGGTCGGACCGTTATACCCCTGCCTCATGCAGCCACAGGTGCGGGCACCCCAGGAAGGGCAGGACCTTGGGTGAGGCAGCTCTCTGCAGCTGAGACAGATCCTGGAGGGGCTGTTGGCTGGAGGCTGCCTGCTGACCTCATGGCCCCAGCTGGGCATCGAATCCTCCTCTCTCGAAGAAGGATCTGGGGTCATTTCCATGTCTGCCCCAGTCCCCTCCTTGCACCTCTCAGGTCCACTTCTCCATGTGGAGCATCCTTCTCAGGCACTACAGCCACTTTGTTCATATCCCCATCCTCCCAGGCTGGGGTGACAATGACAGAGACAGGCCAGTGTCAAGTGGGGGGATCATTGCGTCTCCTTGTTGTTTGATGGTGTGTGCTCTCCGATGGGCATTAGACTGTAAGACAGAGATCTTCAAAGATTGAACCCACTCCCTCTACCCACCCACTTGCCTCCCTGTGAGACTCTGTTTCTCTGGTTTTCTAATTGCTCTCCTTCCAGACCTCCACCCAGGCCGTTTGCCATTTCCCATAAATGTCTATACATCTAATCTGATATGGTTTTGCTGTGTCCCCACCCAAATCTCATCTGGAATTATAGCTCCAGTAATTCCCATGTGTTGTGGGAGGGACCAGGTGGGAGATCATTGAATCATGGGGGCAGGTGCCCCCATACTGTTCTCATGGTTGTGAATAAGTCTCACGAGATCTGATGGTTTTATAAGGGGTTTCCCCTTTTGCTTGGCTCTCATTCTCTCTTGTCTGCCGCCGTGTAAGACGTGCCTTTCACCTTCTGCCATGATTGTGAGGCCACCCAGCCATGGGGAACTGTGAATTCATCAAACCTCTTTTTCTTTATAAATCACCAGTCTCAGGTATGTTTTTATCAGC
This sequence comes from Mandrillus leucophaeus, assembly GCF_000951045.1. Classification (NCBI taxonomy): domain Eukaryota; kingdom Metazoa; phylum Chordata; class Mammalia; order Primates; family Cercopithecidae; genus Mandrillus; species Mandrillus leucophaeus. The sequence continues at coordinate 2,232,865 of NW_012101732.1, forward strand.
AGCATGAAAAAAGACTAATACATAGCCTCAGGCCACTTCTCCTCCCATGCAGTGTGGATGACTAGCGGCTCTACCTGAACTTCAGCCCATTAGAGTAATTTTCTCTCACCACTGTCTTTCAAGGCCACCCCTGAGTGAGGCCATCAATTCCAGTTTGCAGTCACATCTAAGGAGGTGATCTAAGGAGTCACAACTGATACCAAAATTAATCTCAGACTTTTTCTCTTTCTTTCAACTGGTTATAGGGCACTGTCCCAAACAGTCAGAGGCGTAGGCTGAGTGGGGGGTTGCTGATGGCACAACAGGGCTGTGGGTTTCTGCGTGACCCACTCATGTTTCTTACCTGTCCTTCTGCCTCTACTCAGGCTCAGTCCCAGATGGACCAATTCTAGCTCACTGCAGAGTAAAGCTGGGTGTGCCTAATGCTATAACTCAGTGAGTCACCTAGGACCCAGCTCGTGATACCCAGTTCTGGTTATCTGGCAGCTTTATGTCTCATGGGGAGATGTTTTATCTCTCACAGGGCCCAGAAGCACAACAGGCATCGTTTTCATAAAGTGAAGCATTCCCTGCTGGGGATGGCCTGGCCTTTCTCCCCATTTCCAGGCTGCACTATGATTCTCCCTTCGGAGCTCAACATAAATGCTACATGGTGTCTGTTCCCATCACTGATAACCCCACCATCTGTAATTAAGGTTAGGACCTTGAGATGCAGAGACCGTCCTGGGTTTTCCCAGTAATTAATTGAATTGCATGAGTCCTTACATGTGGAAAACCAAGGCAAGAGAGCCAGAGGCATGCAGAGGTGAAAGAAGAGGCTGGAGAGATTTTCATGTGTGAGAAGGACTCCAACTGCTGCTGCTGGCCTTGAAGGTGGGGGAAGAGGGTTACGGGCAAAATAAAAATTTGAGGGCTTCTATAAGCCAAGAACAGCCTTCAGTTTACAACCTATAGGGAAAGGGAAACCTTGGTCCTACAACCACAAGGAACTGAATTTTGCCAACAACCTGTTTGAAAAGGAAACAGATTCTCCCTAAAAGCTCTAGAAAGGAAGACAACCTGCTGACGCCTTGGTTTAGCCCAAGGTCCAGAGACCCACACTGAACTTATGACTTACAGAAACAGTGAGATAGCAAGGTTGTGTTGTTTTAAGCTTCAGTTTGTGACAACAGGGATGGGAAGTGGATATACTGTCTGCGCTCTGCCACTGCCAGCAATGGGGTTCACACAGTCAG
>NW_012101732.1:2234199-2237075 GCF_000951045.1 Mandrillus leucophaeus
GAGGAGAAGAAGGTGGAGGAGGAGGAGAAAATAAGCTAATATATATTCAGTGTTTAACCCTGTTCCAGGTTCTATTCTTAGTGCTTTATGCCCGTAATTAATTCTCACAACTCTAGAAGGCAAGAACCATATTATCCACATTTAATAGATGACCAAACTGAGGCACAGAGCAGTTAAGAAACTTGCCCAAGGTCACACAGCTATTGAGAGGAGTAACAAGCATTTGAAGTCAGGAAAGCTGACTCTAGATCTCATACTTTTAACTGTCATGTGATTGCAGTGGTTATTTGGGTATTTGATCTTTGTAGGGTTATAAAGGCCACAGAGGGTTCCTCTTCCTCTTCTCTGAAAATAAGCTTTATCTTGGTTGAGATTCAAAGGATGCAGCTTATTCAAAGGATGCAGAGCTCAAGAAGTCATTGCATCATTTCAGTTTGGGCATCTAGGGCCACTTGGGATCCGTGGATGCAGCTGCAGTGCCAGCTTCCCAGGGCTGCTTTTCATCTTTGTTTGCTGCTTGGGGTCAAGGTCGAGAAAAGACAAGAGAGGGAAGGAAACCTAAAAATGAGCACAGGGGTCTGATTGATTGATTGATTGATTGATTTAGAGACAGAATCTTGCTCTGTCGCCCAGGCTGGAGTGCAGTGACATGATCTCAGCTCACTGCAACCTCTGCCTCCCGGGTTCAAGCAATTTTTGTGCCTCAGCCTCCCAAGTAGCTGGGATTACAGGTGCGTGCCACCATGCCCAGCTAATTTTTGTATTTTTAGTAGAGATGAGGTTTCACCATGTTGGCCAGCTGGTCTCAAACTCCTGGCCTCAAGTGATCCACCTGCCTGGGCCTCCCAAAGTGTTAGGACTACAGACGTGAGTCACCATGCCCAGCCCTGATTTATTTTTAAGACAGGATAGAGAAATGTCAAGCCTTGACTTAATTTGACCCTTCCAGAGAAGAGAGGAAGGTATATTGAGAAGGGGATTATCAGACCAGCTTGGATACAAATCTTTTCTTGGCAACTGGAAAATCTGGTGATTCTCCAGTTTATCTTTGGCCACTTTATTCAACATTTCACTTTGGCCCTCAATATTCTTATCTGTTCAATGGGGATAACAATATTCACATTATCATTATTCTCATAGTAACAAAAGACCTTGGCCATGGTAGGTCATCAATACATGCACCCCTTCCCTTTCTGGCCAGTTAATTGTAAATGACATTCCCACTCCAAGGCAGACACTGAGCCAGGACTACGGACCCAAAGGTGGCTAAGGCAGGGTTCTTCATCCTTATTTTTTCATTAGCCTCTTGGTAGTCTAGGGAAGCCAGTGGATCTCTTCCCAGTGCTATTATTCTTCCTGGCTCCAGCCTCGGAAGTGCATCACGCATGTTAAGAAAGAAACTCCCCCTGGGGATTTTCTCATGTGCCCAGGGCCTCACTCAAATGTTCACACCCAAACATTGTTAGGACCCATCATAGCTGCTTGACAAAAGTTGTCTTATTATCCCCATAAAATGTCATCCACCTGTTGGCAGACAGACCTTCCTTTTCTCCACCAATGCCTACCTGCCTTTGAAGGAGGCAGGGACCAGGTGGCAGAATCTACAGACTCTCTCTTTGGGTGAGATGATTTTTGTGTGTGTACTAAGAACTTAGAAGCAGTTGGATATTCCCACACAGCAGAAAAAAATAGATTGAGAGTGAAGGCAAAATTGTAGGGGAGGATGAGGGACTATAGGCGAAGGGAACAGGGGAAAGGACCTCAAGGTGAATGAATGATAAATAAATTTTATATTATTAAGGCGATGTCTGTGCAGGTCCTGTGTTAGTCACCTGAAATTCACATATCTTTAACAGAGCTTGAATCCATAGTAATAACCCCTTCAGTAGTGTCCTGTGGTGTTCAGGATGCAGTGACCCAAAAAAACCCATGTGTGGGAGCCACTGCCAGCCTCTGCAGCTGTGTCCCCAAGCAGATCCACTTGTACCCTCTCACTGTAGAGTCCAGGCTCATGTAACTCTTTGCAAGTCCCTGTCAGTGCCACCCTGTCTCCAGGCTTCCTTGGAGTACCCTCTGCCCTCTGTTTGGATAGCCTTTAATCCTTCTACCCTTTGCTATCACCTTACACCTACACACATGCCCTTTGCTTGGCCAGAATCTTCCCAATTTCCAGGTCTCAACTTAAACACCACTTCCTCCAGGAAGTCTTCCATAACACCCTAAGACAGGTCCAGGCACCTCTCCTTTACTTGCCCAAAGCCGTCTTTTCTTTGCCCATCACTGGCTGTGCCTCACTGTATTGGGTTTACAACTACACTCATCTGACCCCACCATCATGCCATGAGCTCCTCGAGGGCAGTGTCTGGGTGTTTCCTGGGGCCATCGTAACATGGTTGAGAAAAAAACAGCCTGAGGCAAAGACACACGTGCAGGTAGTTTGCTTAGGAGGCGATTCTGGAAAAGAGGAGTGTGGATCAGGGCAAATGAGATAAGTACAAAGGAAAAGCCAATATCAAGATGCATTTCAAGGTTGTGGCTGTGGCAAACAGGAGCTCCATTCGATGTGTTAGATGCTTTCCAGAGCTGTCCTCTGTAGGAGAGGGGTGGGGTGGGAGTTTTAACCCACCAGTATTTTTTGTACCATTGGTGGCAGAACCCTCACCTTGGGTGTTAATGTCCTGAGTTTCCAGGCTGTCAAAACAAGGTAAGTCTGAGAGCCCAGAACTGTCCACCACCACTGAAGCTAAAGCAATAAGTAGAAAAGGAGCTGTGTGCAGGACACCCAGTTTGTCTGGATAGGACTGTAACCCAAACTCCCAGCACAGGACCATGCAGTCAATATTGAATCTGGCCCTCACAGTCACTCTGCAGAGCGG
>NW_012101732.1:2238160-2333787 GCF_000951045.1 Mandrillus leucophaeus
ATGTGGAGCATCCTTCTCAGGCACTACAGCCACTTTGTTCATATCCCCATCCTCCCAGGCTGGGGTGACAATGACAGAGACAGGCCAGTGTCAAGTGGGGGGATCATTGCGTCTCCTTGTTGTTTGATGGTGTGTGCTCTCCGATGGGCATTAGACTGTAAGACAGAGATCTTCAAAGATTGAACCCACTCCCTCTACCCACCCACTTGCCTCCCTGTGAGACTCTGTTTCTCTGGTTTTCTAATTGCTCTCCTTCCAGACCTCCACCCAGGCCATTTGCCATTTCCCATAAATGTCTATACATCTAATCTGATATGGTTTTGCTGTGTCCCCACCCAAATCTCATCTGGAATTATAGCTCCAGTAATTCCCATGTGTTGTGGGAGGGACCAGGTGGGAGATCATTGAATCATGGGGGCAGGTGCCCCCATACTGTTCTCATGGTTGTGAATAAGTCTCACGAGATCTGATGGTTTTATAAGGGGTTTCCCCTTTTGCTTGGCTCTCATTCTCTCTTGTCTGCCGCCGTGTAAGACGTGCCTTTCACCTTCTGCCATGATTGTGAGGCCACCCAGCCATGGGGAACTGTGAATTCATCAAACCTCTTTTTCTTTATAAATCACCAGTCTCAGGTATGTTTTTATCAGCAGCATGAAAAAAGACTAATACATAGCCTCAGGCCACTTCTCCTCCCATGCAGTGTGGATGACTAGCGGCTCTACCTGAACTTCAGCCCATTAGAGTAATTTTCTCTCACCACTGTCTTTCAAGGCCACCCCTGAGTGAGGCCATCAATTCCAGTTTGCAGTCACATCTAAGGAGGTGATCTAAGGAGTCACAACTGATACCAAAATTAATCTCAGACTTTTTCTCTTTCTTTCAACTGGTTATAGGGCACTGTCCCAAACAGTCAGAGGCGTAGGCTGAGTGGGGGGTTGCTGATGGCACAACAGGGCTGTGGGTTTCTGCGTGACCCACTCATGTTTCTTACCTGTCCTTCTGCCTCTACTCAGGCTCAGTCCCAGATGGACCAATTCTAGCTCACTGCAGAGTAAAGCTGGGTGTGCCTAATGCTATAACTCAGTGAGTCACCTAGGACCCAGCTCGTGATACCCAGTTCTGGTTATCTGGCAGCTTTATGTCTCATGGGGAGATGTTTTATCTCTCACAGGGCCCAGAAGCACAACAGGCATCGTTTTCATAAAGTGAAGCATTCCCTGCTGGGGATGGCCTGGCCTTTCTCCCCATTTCCAGGCTGCACTATGATTCTCCCTTCGGAGCTCAACATAAATGCTACATGGTGTCTGTTCCCATCACTGATAACCCCACCATCTGTAATTAAGGTTAGGACCTTGAGATGCAGAGACCGTCCTGGGTTTTCCCAGTAATTAATTGAATTGCATGAGTCCTTACATGTGGAAAACCAAGGCAAGAGAGCCAGAGGCATGCAGAGGTGAAAGAAGAGGCTGGAGAGATTTTCATGTGTGAGAAGGACTCCAACTGCTGCTGCTGGCCTTGAAGGTGGGGGAAGAGGGTTACGGGCAAAATAAAAATTTGAGGGCTTCTATAAGCCAAGAACAGCCTTCAGTTTACAACCTATAGGGAAAGGGAAACCTTGGTCCTACAACCACAAGGAACTGAATTTTGCCAACAACCTGTTTGAAAAGGAAACAGATTCTCCCTAAAAGCTCTAGAAAGGAAGACAACCTGCTGACGCCTTGGTTTAGCCCAAGGTCCAGAGACCCACACTGAACTTATGACTTACAGAAACAGTGAGATAGCAAGGTTGTGTTGTTTTAAGCTTCAGTTTGTGACAACAGGGATGGGAAGTGGATATACTGTCTGCGCTCTGCCACTGCCAGCAATGGGGTTCACACAGTCAGTTGGGAAGTGAATGACCCAGCTCCAAAACCCCATCTTAGCTCCTGTTCTCTTGAACCACTGTTACAGATTCAGTACTGCAGAAGCAAGTGCTGAGATGGAGATTGGGGTGTAAGATATTTAGTGGGAATTTGCACTGTGAAAGGAAAGGGAGGAAGCAAGACTAGGCAAAAGGAGAAGGTGAACTGCAAGACGAACTTGACAAAGCCTCCGCCAAGCCAGCACAGAGCTCTGGAACAAGCTGCCCATTAGAGTTGTCCAATGTCAGGCCCAAGTGACCAGGACTTTACATCATGCCTCAGTCACTGCCCCTGCTGGAGGATGTGACTTAGAATGAAGCTGATCCTGAATGAGCTGACAGCTGAAGGCTGTCTTCTTACTGTAATCTGGCCAACTTCTGATCACACTCTGGCCCTCAGCAGCCAGTCTTGCCTTGAAGGAGGATCTGCATGGCACCCCTCCATGTCTGTCATAGTCCCTTCAGGCTAGAGGTCATAAAGATGAATCTGAGAGATTAAACTATTTGCTCAGTATCACACAGAAAATGATGGGCAGAGTTGGGACTATAGCCCAAGTTTCCTGAAGCTTTTCCTAGTATCACGGTTTTGACTAATAACACAGTTCTGCCTTTGGAGAACATGATGGGGCTTCTAGATGATGTGCCGGAAGCCAACATAATCATTGAACTCCAGTCAAGAGGGACTTTAGGGGGCCTTCAGTATAACCCCTGGCCCAAGACAGAGGTACCCTGTAAAGCATCCCTCATACTTCCGGCCTGGGTCCCAAACTTGCCCACCTTCCATTGAAAATGTTCCGATCCTTTCTGACTATAATTCCTTATAATTTACTAATCAGTAAGGCCACATATGTGAAACACATTGAAATTTGCAAAGCATAGTACCTCAGTCTCTAAAGTGTTCAGTGCCATTCCTATTTAAGACGATGCCTCTATCTGCATCTGGGCAAGACTGGGCTTTGATTTTCATTTTAGGCCTGTGGCTCTGTACAACCCAGTCCTTTACTATTCCCCTGGTTCTTTCCTCCTCTCACTTTTGGTGGCACTGCCTGGCCTCTTGTTCATCCTGCTCATTTCCTCCAGCATGTCTGCATTGCCCGGCAGCACCACACTGCTGGAAGTGGGACATGAGTGTGTATAATGTAATACAATTTCTGGGCATATTGTATTCATAACAAGAGGGGTAATGCCACACAGATGAGGTCACATCTGGATATTAGGTCCAGAAATGTGTGAACATGTAGGATTATATGACCAGAGGGTACTCTGATGTGATACTGATAAAATACATGAATACTATATTCCATGATATGATACTAACAAAATACATGATAAAATACTATATTCCATGCCATAGAAACTATAACATGTGCATCGACCAACATAATTTGCCAAATACTTATATAACAATCTCCTCACTTGGCTCTTCCTATAACCCTGTGGGAAGTAAGAGATCTATTTTACTCTCCTGGAACTTTCATTTCCTCACCCAGAGCTCCAAGCTACCTTTGTGATAAGAAATGACTGAACGGAACAAAGAAGCTAAGCGTAGATAGAACCCTGTTTCCACATTTGAAGACCTATTGTCTGGAAGCTATATTAGAACTTGGAAGATGCTGAATCTTTGGCCCTAGTTTTCACCATCAGCATGACACACAGGGCCTCATCTTGCATGGCCTCATTGTGGGAAAAGTGTACTCCCTGCCTCTTGACTTTGAGCTTCACCATATAACTTGATGTGGTCAATTGCAAACGTGACAAAACTACTGTCTTGAGCCTAAGCCCCAGGAGGCCTCATGTGTTGCTGCTTGCCTTCTTGTAGTTTTACCATTTGCCGTGAGGGGCATGTACCAGCTAGCCTGCTGGTCCTGGGGCAAGATGGGAGACCCATGAGGCAGAGCTTTCCAGCCACTGCAGGCTGAAGCAGAGCTGCCCTGTGCAACATGGAGAGCTTCTGCTGTTCGTAGTACCATGGATGCAAAGAGAAACTGTCTTAGCCCTTGCAGGAGCCGAGTCCAGTAGAGAGGTATGGCACCATCAGCCACTGAGCTCACAAAGCCTGTGGTCCATGTAGAGTCTTCCCTCTCTCTCCTGCACCTCCTAGTAGATTGCTTCTTTGTTCCAAATATTTGCTGCACTTCTCTGAGATAAAATTACACTTCCTGTCACATTAATGCCAGGCTTGGCCACGTGACTCTTTTTTTGGCCAATGGTGTATGAGTGGAGGTGACATGTGCCACTTCTAAACAGAAGTCATTCAAGGGCCGTTGCATAATATTGTTATTTCTCTCTGCCACAAGGCTAAGACAGGGCTTCACCTTTAGCTCCAGTGACAGAGGGAAGACCATGTGGATCAGAGATGCAGTTGACGCATACATGCGGCCAAAAAGCATATGGAAAACACGCTCATTACCACTGATCATTAGAGAAATGCAAATCAAAACCACAATGAGATACCATCTCACACCAGTCAGACTGGCTATTAATAAAGTCAAAAAGCAGCATGTTGGCAGGGCTGTGAAGAAAAGAGAACACTTATTACACTGTTGATGGAAGTGAAAATTAGTTCAGCCACTATGGAGAGCAGTTTGGGGATTTCTTAAAGAACTAAGAATGGAATTACCATTTGACCCAGTAATTTCATTACTAGGTATCTACCAAAAGGAAAATAAACCATTCTTCCAAAAACACACATACACCCGTATGTTCCTCACAGCACTGTTCACAACAGCAAAGACATGAAACCAACCTAGGTGCCCATCAACAATGGATTGTATAAAGAAAATGTGGTACATATACACTGTGGAGTAGTATGCAACCATAAAAAGAATGAAATCATGTTCTTTGCAGCAACATGGATGCAGCTGAAGGCCATTATCCTAAGCAAACTAATGTAGAAAAAGAAAACAAAAATACCCCATATTCTAAATGGGAACTAAACAATAAGTACATATGGGCATAAAGATGGGAACTACAGACAACGCAGCCTCCAAAAGCAGAAAGGCAGAGAGGGCAAGGGCTGAAAATCTACCTGTTGAGTACTATGCTCATTTTCTGGATGACAGGTTCAATTGCACCCCAAACTTCAGCATCACACAGTATACCCATGTAACAAACCTGCATATGTACCTCTGAATCCATAATAGAAGTTGAAAAAAAAATCACAAGCCTAATGATGTCATCCCTAGCTTAAAATGCAAGCCTGGGCACGATGGCTCATGCCTGTAATCCCAGCGCTTTGGGAGGCTGATGCGGACAGATCACTTGAGCCTGAGAATTCAAGGCCAGCCTGGGCAACAGAGTGAAACCCTGTCTCTCTAAAAACAAAAACATTAAAAACAAAATTAAAAACAAAACAAAAAAATAACCTGGCCATGAGGGTACGCACCTGTAGTACCAGCTACCGGGGAGGCTGAGGTGGGAGGATGGCTTAAATCTGAGAGGTGTAGGTTGCAGTGAGCCAAGATGGGGCCACTGCACTCCAGCCTGGGCAGCAAAGCAAGACTCTATCTCAAAAATTAGAAATAAAATGCATCTGAAACCCATTGCTTTCAGAAAGCCTTCAACTCTGGCTAAACACAGGAGGCTGTTCCTGACGCAGTCTCCAGCTCTCACTTACCCCTTCCTCTGACCACGCCTCATGCCAGAGTCTGCCCTTGGTCACGCAGAGCTGCCTGCCTTTCCTCTGGTGTGTCCTGCACTCCTGTGACCCTTCGTCCAAGAAAGCCCTTCACATAGATAGCCTCATCTTCCTCCTCCCCTCTGCCAAAGACCAGCTGAGGCTCTGCCTTTTCTAAGAATCATTCCCACATCCCTCAGCCCAATATTGTCCTCTCAATCTTTGCTGCAAAACAAAATCTTGTGAGGAGCTTTAAAAAAAAAAATACTGACACTCAGGTCCCACCACCAGAGATACTGAATTAATTGGTCTGGGACGGGACCTGGACAACAGTATCTTTTTAAATCTCTCCAGGTGATTTTAATATGCAGCCCGGGCTGAGGACTATTTGCATTCTTCTATTTTAATTGCATTTCCCCTGAGCACCCGCACTCCCTGTGTTCCCCTCCTTATTACTCTATATTGTAATTTTCTGTTCATTTCTCTGACTCCCTAACTCATCTAAGGGCTCTTCAAGGGCTACACTCAACTCACATCTTTTCCATCTCCTATCCTCCAGGGCTTAGTTCACAACACATGTGTGTTGACAGCTTCAGTTCCCCAAGTCAGGAAACTTCTCCTGCACCCCACCCTGCCTGCCTGTGCCCCATGAAGCCTCACGTTCCAGCCACCTCACAACTGCAGTGCTTGACTCAGTGACTCTGAAATGACTGAATTGCTCAGCTGCATCTTTCTCCAGCACTTTTTCTTCTGTCTCTGCTCTCTTGGGCTTTGACACTTGGGTTCTCCAGTGCTTACTGTATCAGTGTGAACAGCTGCTGCTTTGCCTAAAAGCACTTCAGTGAAGTGCTAGAAAATCCCTGGAAATTGCTCTCCCCAAACCCCCGCCAAGCCAAGCTCACTGCATTGAAGAGGAAAGGACTCCAGGGCAGAAGGTGCTGCTGTCTCTCCTCTGAGCAGAGACCCTGCCGACCTCAAGGCCAAGGGCCCCCACCCTCCTTCCAAACACATCCAAATCTCTGTATCCATCTCACTCCACCATTCTGAGGCATGGCTCACTTCTGCTTCCACATCTGATTTAATCTTAAGGGAGAGCGGATTATCATTCTCACTTTACAGGTGAATAAAGGTCAGTCAGAGACCCTCCCATTGCAGCTTGGCCTCTTCATTGCCCCGTAACCTCCCAGGTTAGAAGACAAAAGGAGGAGGGCAGAGCACCCAGGAGTCAGGCTGGTTTACGGGGCCCGCCCATCTCTCTCCCATCTTCTGAGTCACTATTTTGCTGAAGCAACCCTGCCTTTAAAGTCACTGACAGTGGAGCAGTTTGAATTAGCCACAAGACCCTCTTGCCTCCCCCTGAATGGTAGGGCACCAGCTTTGGAGTCAGACAGACCAGAATGCAAATCTGGGCTGTGTTTCTCAATACCTGTGTCACCTTGGGTGTGCTTTTTACCCTTCCTAAGGTCCCCTTTTCTCTTCTGCCAGAACGGAATGGTACAATTTGACCTCCCAGAGGAATGGTAAATAAACAGGGAGCTGGGCCTATGTGAGGGGGCCCCTCAAACCTCAAATGCTGACTCTGCCCTGGTCCCAGCCCTGGAGATGGAACAAGTCTCCAAGGCAATTGCTGCAGGATGGACCCTGCCCCCACCCACCGAGTTCTCCCCTGACATCTCCGTATTTGCTTCCCTGTGGCTGATGCTGCCCCAGAAGTGACCACCTCTGATTCATGGCCCAGTCATGAGCCCTTCCCTTTCCCAGAGATACCAGCAACTTGTAGCAACCTCCCCCCAGTCTTGCTTTGTCCTCAGCTCTGACCAAGGTGCTGCCGGCTGAGAAAGCTGCTGTGTAGAGCAGGTTCCAGTTACCATCAATTTCCCCGTCAGTGGTAACTGCGGCATTCCTCCTGGACACGAGATCAAGACCCTGCAAGCTCACAGCAACTGAAGGCTGCACAGTTGTAGCCCATCGCAGGGGGGTGCCTGGGTGCCCACTCAGAGTGGACCCTTTCTTTTCTCCATTTGCTCCAAGAGTTTATGGACTGATCTCTGGCTCAACACTTTGGAATCATTCTGATGTCCTGTGTCAAAACAAAGTTCTCTCTTGAGCCTGGGGGAAGGGGTGGCTTTTCCCTGGGTGCTGTCTGCTCCTCTGCATTCTCACCGTGTGTACAACGGAGCATGGGAGTCATTCCTGTCTTCAAGACTCAGCTTCACCACTTCCTTGCTGTGTCTCTTTGGGCAAGTTACTTAACCTTTCTGGGCTTTTGTCCTCCTCCATTATGTGAAGATTTGGATTGTCAGACTGTTCTTGCAAGCTTGTGTGAAGATCAAGTGAACTGCTGCACATGAATGTCCAGCCTGGCGGGTGGCATCAGAGGTGCCCACTAGGAGGGTGTAACTGTGGCCAAGAGAGCCAACCTCAGCAGGGCACATGTAGAAGGCAGCTTTGTTCTTACCACCTCTGCCTTTTGTCCCTGTGGGGTTGACTCACTCCTCGTTTTTGGGGGAGGAAAGGACTCTGACTGTCAGACAGTCCTTAGGTACTAACAAATCATTTCATGTTGTAGCTTTTAAAATGTCCTGTCCAGTCTAACATCAAAGCCTGAAAGCCTCATCCTATTTAAAACATCTCTTCCCAAATATCCACCTGTCCTCGGCTGAGGCACCATTTCTGTGGAAAGAGCAGTGCCAGCTCCGTCACTATCTCTCTTCTCTTACTCCTCTACCCTGGAGGCTGCTGGATCGTCCACGCCTGGATGGGAAGAGGGAGGGAGACTACTGGGAGGAGAGATAAGGGGCATAAAATGTCCTCTTGGACTCTAGTTGCCATCCAGCATAGACATGTTATGGGTGGGACAGGTGTCTAAATGCTCACCCCTTCCCTCATGGAGCTCTTTTGTGAGCTGCTTGGAAATGCATACAATGGGGACCCCTGACTGCAGCCCCATAGCTTGGGTGATGCCGCTTCTGGCTCATACTTTCTGATGTCCTCATCCCCTGGCTTCCAGGGGACCATCCTAGGACATGCCTGGGCCCGTAGCTGGCTCCCTTGTGCTGCATCCTCCACATGTCCCTCATTCTATTCCCAGGCACCACGCCTACCTCCAAGTGCCAGAGGCGGGGCTCTCCACAGGGTGCTCAGGAAATCCTTCCTCCCTCACCAGACATAATGTGGGGGAAAGCCTGTCTGCCTGCCCCATGGGGAGGACACAGGAATCCCCAGCACATGACATTCTCCCTAAAGAGAGTCCTCACCTTCCTCCCCCTACTGATCAACTTCCCGGTGACTCTGTCCTACCCTTGAGGTAAGTGATGAGTTAGGGCTTTTGGACTGACTTGGGGGCCACACCTTAGTAAATTCATAAATTATCCATCATCATTCTTTAGGGTCTGCAGCCACTTAATACCATTAGTTCTCAACCCTGGAGGTTTGGCCACAATTTAGGTAAACAAAAAGCCACCATTTACCTTCTCATTAGGTTGGTTGTAACTGTCGTTATTCCCAAGCAGAATGAGTCCCCAGACTCGAGCTCCCAGGGCCCTCACCATCCTGTTCCTTCCCTAATCCCATCCCAGTGCATCCTATTTTGTGCTGCATGTGTATCTTCTCACCAGACTGTGAGCTGCTGGAGGGCAAGCCTGTGTCTCCTTCCCCTCTGGGTCCCCAGCACCCGGGATATCACAGTCATCAAGCAGTGTACTTTTCTTCAATGAATGGATGAGCATCTTAAATGACACTGGTATCATCTAACAGCCAGATACCAGGTCTCACTTACATGGAAGGAGCAGCCTACGGGTGCCGCGAAGTGTAGCAATAAATGGATGTGACGCTAATCAGAAAGCTCCGTAGCAACAGCAGGAATAATTACTCCAGTAACTAACGCTTGCTGAGTCAGATGAGCTGCTATAGCTGGCACACCTATAGTCAGTCCTCACACGTGGCAAGGGCATTATTAGTTTCCCATCTTACAGATGAGGAAACTAAGGTATATAGGGTTTAAGTATGAGCTAAGGATTCTAGGATTATAACACCCAAAGTTGAGCAGATTTCAAAGAAGAGTTCAGAGCTGTGAGGGATCTCCCCTCTTGAAAATGTTCAGAAAAGTCTTCATGGAGGAGAAGATAGTGTGGTGGTTCCTCCAAGAACTAAAAACAGGACTACCATTCAACCCGGCAATCCCATCACTGGGTAAATACCCAGAGGAATATAAATTCTATTACAAAGACACATGCACACATATGTTCTTGGCAGCACTATCCACAATAGCTAACACATGGAATCAACCTAAATGCCACTGGATAAAGGAAATGTGATACATATACATCATGGAATACTCTGCAGCCATAAAAAAGAATGAGATCATGTCTTTTGTAGGAACATGAATAGAGCTAGAGACTATTATCCTTAGCAAACTAACACAGGAACAGAAAACCACATACCGCATGTTCTCACTCATAAACGGGAGCGAAATGATGAGAAATAAGAACACATAGACACGTAGAGGGGAACAACACATACTGGGGCCTACCAGAGGGTAGAGGGGGGGAAGGGGGAAGAGGATCAGGAAAAATAACTCATGAGTACAAGGCTTAATACCTGGGTGATAAAATAATACCTGGGTGATAAACCAAATCCCCAGGACATGAGTTTACCTATATAACAATCCTGCACATGTACCCCTGATCCCAACATTAAAGTTTAAAAAATGTGGGTCCAAGTTGCACGAGCAGACAGGGAAAGAAGCCTGCCAGGTGGATAAACTGCGGCCTGGAGAGGCAAAAGCTCATCGACCAAGAAGAACCCAGGACATGGGGCATGCTCTGGGTCCAACCGAGAATTCCATGTTGTCCAGGATGTGATGGATTTGAGATCCAAAAGGGTGCAGGAGTTTGGATTTTGTCATAGGCAATGGGAAACCACTGAGGATTTTGAGTGAATCAGAGCTGTTTTCTAGAAGATTAATCTGACAGCTCATGTTTCCTGAAGTGACAGACAGAGACAGACTAGAGAAGGCAACTAATTAGGAGATACTTTAATTATGCAGCAGCAGAGACTCACTGAATAGAAAGGGCCAGAAGAAAACTTAGAAATCATTGTGTGTAACTTTGCTTTGCACACTAAACTGAGTTCTCTCAGGGCAGATGAGTGTTATGTTCAACTACGTTTTTCAAAGCTGAACACGATGCTTGGTAATAAGGTGGTAAGTACGCTCATCCTGAATAAGTGAAGGAACAGGTGAATGAACAAATGAATGAGTGGTACCTTCCTTGAGCGAGTCACACCTGAGGATCAGCACTGATTGAGAGGAGCAGGTGGGAGCAAGGGATGATTTGACAAAACTGAAGGGTGCTCAGTTGTATCCAGAAAGGGTAAGTAAGAGGGCACTCGACAGTGAACTTTTGCCTCCCCAGGGCCTCAGTTTCTCCACGTGTCCATCAGTGAGTGGCAGAGAAGGGTGGGCAAGATGATCCTCAAGTCCCTCCTAGATCCTCTATTCTGCGATTTGATGAGAACCCAAACTCCTTGCTCTCTGCCCCTGCTGCTTCCCTTCAATGCTAAAAAGACCCAGGAGGAATGGAGTGTCCGCTGGAAGAAAGAGCTGGGGGCATAGCCTTTCCGGTCCAAAGCCAACTTCTTCACCTGCTTCCAAAGGCAGCTTTGCCCGGGTTATTCTGGGCCAGTGTCATGACACCAAGCTCCTTTTCTTCTCTCCATACCAGGCTTTTATGGAAGTCCCTAATGAGCCTTGTGCTATTATACATTTTAGAAATTTCATCTAATAGGGCTCATGAAGTATAAATTCACCCCAAGGAGCAGAACTGCATCAATCCCTGTGGTGATTATGCATTAGCCAAAGAATTTCTTTGCCTATTTTAAGCAGCTGAACCCAGACTGTCTGGGGTGCTTTTCTACTTTGTCTCTGTTGCTAGCCATTCATTTAGATCATCCCATGGTACATGTCCTCTCCACTGCCTCCCCCACCCATCCACGCATGCCAGCTGCAGAGGCTGTGTGATGCCATGGAAAGGGCACAGGCCTTGTGTCCAGCAGAACCTGGCTCTCAGGCCAATCCGTCACTGTCCACATGATCTTAGTCAAGTCACCTCACTGCCCTGAGTTCTGGCTACCCGACTTGAATCAGTGATATTAAAAGCAACTCTCTGGGGTGTCTGAGAGTCTAAAAAGCATTAATAGAGCACCACATGCATAGTAGGCCCTCGACCCCAGTGAGTCCTTTTTCCTCCTGTTGTCATTGCCTTGCTGTGTTAATAGCACCCAAGCTGAGGACGGCTGATAAAGAAAGTCGCTTGCGGTGGGAAACAGCCAGAAAAGTTTCAGCTTCAGGTTCATGCTCCGCAGCTGAAAATAGAATTAATTAATATTCCGAATGCATTAATGAGGTCTTCGAAATCAGGTAAAGAAAAAAACTACTGTACATTCATCAAAGGTGCGTTGTACCTAGCTGAGGACTTTCTGGGAAAGAAACTAAGGTATGCCAACCCATATCACCCACCGCTTTAAGCTTGCGTTATTTTACCTTCTAAATCAAAAACTATAATTATAGACTTGTCTTGCAAGCAGCCAGAGCTTTTCTCTTGAGAAGTTCGGAAACACTGCTATTCCAGGGACATCACTCATGAGGAACAGTCTCACCCGGGTCCTCAGTCACTCAGGAAATGGACCCCCATCTACCATCGCAAACATGAGAAAACAGAGGCACAAAAGACACTGAGTGTGGCCTGACCCCCTCACCCAGCACCTGACATGAAGACAACTTATACCTCACGGTGCTTTACCCTTCACAAAACCCTCTTATAGATTTTATCTCCTGTGAAAATCCCAGCAATTCTGAGGGCCAGGCTGAGGGAAGAAAGGAACATCATGCCCCCTTGACAATTAAGAAATCAAAAAGCCAAAGACGGAATCAGAACCCAGTCCTGTGTTTTCTGCACCACCTTGGACGACCGTGGGCAAATGTGGCCTTTTATCATCCTCAAATGCTGTCAGCTCTGAATAGTGAGTGCAGCTCGCTGATTAGCCTGGATGCTCCTCAAAGACCTGGATCTTTGGCTCCATGTTGAACAGAGAAGAGCCTTGAGTACAGAACCCGTGCTTAATACTTGTTATTGCTAATTGCATATCAATAAATAAGCTATTGTAAAATGGTCTCATTCTGTACTTCCTCCTTGCAATGAACCTGTGAGGTAAGCACATTTTTATCCCCATTTTATAAATGAGAAAACTGAGTCTCACGAAGGGTAAGTGACTTGAACCCAGGACTCAGATATTAAGCAGCAACCCTGAGAGTCAATGCTAGGTGTGACTCCAGCTCTTTCCATTCAATGTGCTTGTTTATTTGTGCATTCGCTCTACAAACACTTGGGTGCCACACCCAAAGCAACACCACAGTGGGCAGACATGCTGTTTTGGGACTGCTGTGCCCCATCCAGCTGTCACTCATCTGATCCAAACATCCTCGGGCAGGTGCAGCCACATGAAACAAAACAAATGAATCTTACTAGTGCAGCAAGTACATTGATGCCCATATTGACTTGGTTTCGGGTCTTTGTATTTCTTTTCTTTGTTCTTGGTTCCTGTTTAGTGGAAAGGGTGTCCCAGCACCTTCACAGGCAGCTTCTCTGGAGATGGGCCCCCACTCTCTAAGGAGGTTCCACATGGGACAAGGGGAAAAGCAGCAAGCTGGAATTCATAACCAGGGTACTGTTCTCATTATGGTCCCACCTAGCATGTATGTCCTTAGACCAGTCATTTGGTTTCTTCGTTTTTACACCCTAATTTTTAAAATGAAAAGTTGAATTAACAAGTCTATTTTATAAGACCAAATACACAAATCCCTTTGAAAAACCAAAATTCAGTTTTTTAATTTAGTTTTTATTGTAGTAATGTGTATGTAACATAAAATTTAACTATTTTAACCATTTCTAAGTATACAATTAGGTGGCATCAAGTACTTTCACAATGTTTTGCAACTATCATCACCACACATTTCCATAGCATTTGCATCTTCTCAGACTGAAGTTCTGTTCCCTTTAAACACTCATTTCCCATTTCCCCTACCTCCATCACCTGGTAACCACAATTCTATTTTCTGTCACTATGAATCTGACTATTGTATTCGGTTGTTCTTTCATTGCTATAAAGGCATACCTGAGACTCCGTAATTTATAAAGAAAAGAGGTTTCATTGGCTTACGGTTCTGCAGACTTTACAGGAAGCATGGTGCTGGCATTTGCTTGGCTTCTGGTGAAGCCTCAGGGAGATTTCAATCATGGCAAAAGGCAAATGGGGAATAGGCACATCCTGTGGCAAAAGCAAGACTGAGAGAGAGTGGGGAGGGGGAGCTGCCAAACACTTTTAAATAATCAGATATCACGAGAACTCACTATCACAAAGAGCACCAAGCCATGAGGGAGCAGTCCCCACGGCCCAAACACCTCCCACCAGGCTCTACCTCCAGCATTAGAGATTACAATTCAACATGAGATTTGAGTGGGGACAAATATCCAAACTAGATCAACTACTCTAGGAGCCTTATATAAGTGGAATCGTATGTATACAATGTGTATTCTTTTAAATACTTTTTTTTTTTTTTTTTTTTTCCGAGATGGAGTATTGCTCTGTGGCCCAGGTTGGAGTACAGTGGCACGACCTGGGCTCACTACAACCTCTGTCTCTCGAGTTCAAACAATTACCCTGCCTCAGCCTCCTGAGTAGCTGGGACCACATGTGTGTACCACCATGCTCAGCTAATTTTGTATTTTAAGTAGCGACAGAGTTTCACCATAGTGACCAGGCTGGTCTCGAACTCCTAGCCTCAAGTGATCTGCCTGCCTTGACCTCCCAAAGTGCTGAGATTGCAGGTGTGAGCCACTGCACCTGGCCTCAATGTGTATTTATTTATGTCGGGCTTATGTCACTTAGCATAACCAGGAATCACTATTGAATACAAAGATCAACCCATCATGCCAACCCCACGCCTGGGAATAAAGCTGTAGAGATTTTAAGAGTTTCACATGCCTTATCTCCTGAATGCCTCACCACAACTTTGACATGATCTCCACTTAACCAATAAGGAAAATGACATGAAGTTCAAGTGATTTGGTCAAAGCCACCCAAAGAGTGGCAGAGACAAATCTGTCCACAGATCTTCTAACCAACTTCAAGGATCTTTCTAAATTTACTCCTGAGACTTCAAACAGTGAGAAAACCTCAGCGTGTTAGGCCGTTCTTGTGTTGCTATAAAGAAATACATGAGACTGGGTAATTCACAAAGAAAAGGGGTTTAATTGGCTCATGGTTCCACAGGCTATACAAGAAACACGAAGAGGGCATCAGCTCAGCTTCTAAGGAGGAGTCAATCATATACAATCATGGTGGAAGGTGAAGGGGAAGCTAGCACTTCACATGGCTGGAGCAGGAGGAGGAGAGACAGAGGTGGGGAGATATGCTACACAGTTTTAAACAACCAGATCTCATGATAACTCACTCACTCACTATCACAAGAACAGCACCAAGGAGATGGTGCTAACTCTTTTTTGTAGGGGCAGTCCTGGGTATCCTAGGATGTTTAGCAGCATCCCTGACCTCTACCCACTAGATGTCAGCATCGCCCCCAACGTTCTGGCAGCAAAGATGTCTCCAGACACAGCTTAGTGTCTCCTGGGTGCACAATTGCCCCAAGTTGAAAACCACTGCTTTAACCCATGCCAGCTACTGGGAAATAGAGATGAATGGAACAAAGTTTTTCCTCTGGGAGATCCCAGTCTAGAGGCTCAGACATGAGGACCAATACTTACCTTAGGCAGGTATAAGAGCAAGAAAACAGTTGGCAAGTAGGAATCTGTGCTTTGACTGCAGTGAGATGTGTGGGCTGGAGGGGACAGTGGGTGGGGAATGCAGTTAGGAGGCAACCATGACGAGGTGGGGAACGAACAGGAACAGGGGTGACAAGCTGGGGGGTCTGGACAGACCCCCGAGATTAGCCCAGCAAGATTCTAACACAGGCGTAGAGTGGAGGGTAAGGTTGTGGCTGTAATTAATGTAATGTGGACAGGGTCTGAATAGGGCCAGATTTTCTCCTCTGTGAATCAGGGGCCATGTGATCTCCCAGGTCCCTTGCTGCTCTGACACTCTGCAACTTGAACATTCCAGAGGCAGGAGCCCAGGGACTGACAGGCAGCTCCTCTTCCTCCCACTCTCTCACTCCTTCCTCTCCCTTCCCTTGTTCCACACGTCTCTACAAAGCAGAAAAAAAGAAAGCCAACATTCCTCCTGGATCCCAGGAGGCTTAGGCCTAAGGCTTTCCTGTTCCCAGTCCTCCCGCTGGGAAGGCTCACAGAGCCTCCTCCAGCTCCAGGGTGTGGGGGCCGCTGAGCAGGACATGGGTGACTCACACTGAGCAGATAATGAGCTCTGGTGACAAGGGACCCAGCATCAAAGGGAGAAATGGCATCTCTCCCAGAGCTAGGGCTTGGGCCCATGGGGCTCCATGGGATGGAGGCTGAGTGAGTTTGACAGTTTCCCAGGCGTCATCCTGTCCTTCCTCCCCCAGTCCTACCACCCCCACAAGGAACTGCCAGGAAGTCTTGCTCTTTTAAATGGTGCATTTTGCAGTTAAAACAGGAGGCCCCTTGAGGCTGGAAACTGGAGGCTCCATCCTTGACTGGAGCTGACTAGCTTTTCCTCTCAGCATAAGCTTTAGCCCTGTTTCAATGCTTAAAATATCAAAATGTGTGTTTTCTCTGCCCATCTGGCCAGTGATCCTCTCAGCTCAGTCAACCCACTCATTCCACAGACCTTAGCTGACCATTAGAAGTCAGCCGTGAATAACTGCACATGTTCCAGCCATTGTCGCAAGGTGACTAGCATATTCTCTACACGTGGTGGCCTTCTAGCTGTGTCAAGTACCCTGTTGTTAAGACTGCAATGTTGTAGTCTACAGCGTTGTTAAGATCACAATGAAAGGATGATAGACTGATAAGAAAGCAAGACCCCAAGACAAAGAGAATGTAGGCAAAGGATGGCACATTTTTTAACCTGCAACAAAATAACCCTGACTACATCAGGAAGGCATCAGTCATGCCGAGAAACAGTGGCACATGCACGCTGGATGTGTGACAGTGTAATCCTGGAACCATGTGCAGGAAGGAAACCAACAGGAAATAGTGCAGAACCCATGGGCTGGCAAAAGCAGGGAGCAGTTACCACCCTCACATCCAAAGAAGCAAAGGGGTGAAGGGAGAAGTTCCCAGAATCCACAGATAGTAGCTGCATGGAGAATGCCTCCCAACAGGAGCTGGGGTCTTTGGTAAGGAAGTGCTGCGGACAGAGAGGGTACCAAGAGAGAAAATTCCCCAACCCCACTCCTCTCCTTCCCTGTGTTTCCTCCCTGAACTCCCTACCGGCCAAAGGCAGCTTTAAGTCAAAGCACAGATGAATCTATTGACGCAGTTCCTACAGCCAGCGTCCCCCAACTTCCCTTAAAGTGTATGGCCTGGGACTCACTGTCAGTCCTTTACTTCAGACAGATGGGAAAGGGAAAAAGGGGACGGACAATGGAGACAAAAGGCAGTGAGTCCTCCCCTCCCTACCCTGACCAGGTACTTAGCAATGAGGAAATACTTTTAGCATCTTCAGCATCTCTTCAGTAGTTTCCCCCTACCCTTTCATGACAGCTCCTATGAAGCTGACCCCAGCTCCAGGTATGGAAGATGCAGGTTTCACTAAGCCAATCAGAACATTCCATTCCCCTGAATGATAAGATGGGCATTTGATATAATCCAGTCCAATTTGACTATACAACTTTTCCTTGGAATTCTGGAAAATGACAGTCCAGGTTTTCTGCTGGATGTAAATAAGGAAGAATGGGAGAGCCCTAGGAGGTGGGGGCAGACAGCTTGGGGCCTCCAAAAAAAGTCAACATCAGGATGAGGTAAAGACCATCAGAGGCAGAGTAGAGACATAGATTGAGAGCAGAGACTTGGTGGCATCACTAGCTATGGAACAAGCCTCTCAGACAGAAGCCCTGCCTTCCTGCTTTTCAGCTAAATGTCAATAAATTCCCAGTGAGAGCTGGATCTTCTTGTACTTGAAAGTAAAAATGCTTCAGCTGAGACATCCTCCAAGAGTTAAGCAAAATAACCAAATACATAATTGAAAGAGACAATGTATCTATCAGGCCAGTGAGGAAACATGGATTGAAGGGATTTTGGTCAGCAATGTTTGAGCATCTTACTTCCGCATGGAAAATGGGAAAGAAGGCTCTCTTCAGCTGGTCCAGACAGAGATACCATCTACTGGGGATAAGACCGGTTTTGTCACCAGAGAGGCCTGAACTATATGAGCTTGGGCAAGTGGGCTTTAAAGCAATGGAATTCCAAGAATTAACAAGAACCAAGAACTCTTCATTCTCAGTTCCATTGCACCTGTGTACGGCTGATGGGGCCCATCTAGGGAAGAATCTGCAAGGGCTTTTAGATGAGGAGGGCACATCCCAGAATATAAAAAGCCACAAGCTTACAGGCAGAGGACATTTGTATTTCTCACTGAAAAGAAATGACCCTCTTTGTAAATGAGTGTTTGGGTATTTGGTTTGATATATACAGGTGTGTGTTTGTCTGTGTGTGGCTCACGTCGTCCATCGTTGCAAGTTTCTTATATTATGCTCAGAAATTCCTGTTCAAGAACCTGTAGAAGCTCTTGGAGTCAAATCCATGACAGCAATGCCCCTCATGAGGCTTTCTGACAAGCGACCACTCAGCGTCCTCCTGGCACTCTCACCCCACTGCCTTGCTGCCTTCTCCCCCAGACTGAGCAACATGAGGAACCAATCTAACTAGGGGCAGGGGAATGGTGAAAAGATACAGGCTTGGGGTTGAAAATACAGGATTATCAACCCATATATTCTGAAACTTTGAGAAGGGAGGCTCCATAAATCAACCGGGTGCCCCTGGCTTGATGTCATGGAGGTGTTACCTCCGGACATCAACAATTACTGTCCTTAGAGCAGGCTGCAACAGCTCAATGCCTTGAGAGCTAGTAGCGCTCTCAGCCCATCTCAGCACTGGAACTGCTGGGCCAGGCAGGAAGAAGTAAAAGGGGATATCAGGGGGGCCGGAACCTTGGGCAGAAGCAGAAAGGACTATAAGGATTATGAGACTTTTCATTTATTTATTTAACAAACATTTATTTTTGTGCATCTTTTATATGCAAGAATTGTACCAGGTAAATAATTAGTCATTGCTTCATTCAATAAACACTTATGGAACATACACTTGCCAGGTACTATGTGAGACAAACATGAACAAGTCAGGATCTAGGCCATTCCATTGTGCCCATGGTAGAGTGTTCCTAATTCTGTGGGATTTGTTCTAAGTGGACACACGTGGTTTTAGATTTTAAATGCTACATGAAGAATCATTCTTTACGCACAGATAGGGCATTAAATATCTGAATTATAAAGTATGAAAGTCATTCATTTTTTCATGTTTTTCCAAACACTTTGATTACTTTGAGAATAAAGGCTCAGTCTCATGTCATGTAGCAGTAACATCTTATTAAAACTTGCCAATTTTCCTTTCTGAGAGAGAGAGACAGACTGAGAGAGAGAGAGAGAGAGAGAGAAAATTTGCCTTAGGTTCAGAGCTTTTAAAAACAAAATCTAAAAAAATGTAGTTTTTTATCCATACACACTTATGTTTCATGAGAATTGGTTACATGACACTTGACTTTTTGTCATTTTTTTATTGACCTGTAATATTTGATAGGTGAAATAAGCCAGGCACAGAAAGACAAATATTTCATGTTCCCACTTACATGTGGGAGCATAAAAAGTAGATTTCAGGGAGGTAGAGAGTAGAATGCTAGCAGAAGGCTGGAAAGGGTGTGAGGGTGAGGGGGGAATGAAGAAAGATTGGCTAGTGGGCACAAAGGTAAAGTTAGGTAGAAGAAATCAGCTGTAATGTTCAATAGAGGAGTAGGGTGAATATAGTTAATGACAGTGTATTGTATATTTCAAAAGAAGCTAAAAGAGAAGACTTGAAATGTTCCCAAGAAACATAAATAATAAGTGCTCAGGGTAATGGATACCCTAAACACCCTAATGTGATCATTACACATTCTATGCATGTAACAAAACATCACATGTACTCCAGGGAGAATCAAATACTATTGTTTTGTTATTCCCAGTTTTTACTTTTACGGCGACTTCTTTAAGTAATAATACTGTGTTTTAAAGAAAAATTACAAATAATGATAAGTCAGCTGGCACATAAGTACGGTAAAATTGTAAGGGTGGGGCACAAATGATTGAATTTTAGGAAAATAACAACACTGTATTTTGCTAGTCTTTACTAAATTTTTAGTAAATTCTTCACCCTATGGGAGAATTATACAGACCTACCTTGATTAACTCAGGAGTGGTCTTGTGACTTATTGGCTAATGAAATGTGGGTAGAAGTAGCATATGTCATTTTCAGGAAGAAACTTTGAGAGCCGTTATGTAGTTTACTGTGCCCCCTTTCTTTCTTCCACGAGACAAGCCATGTTATGAGAGAACCTGCCCCATCAGTCTGGATTCTGGATTGAAGATGACATTGAATAGAGACAACCAAGCCATCACGAACACGAAGCATGAGTGTGAAATAAACTTTGGTTGTTGTAAGCCACTGAGGCATAGTCCATTCTGACTGATCCAAAGAACCACAGCGGGATCTGATTTAAAAAAATGCAACAGCCCAGAACAGTCCAGTCCCACTCCTGGAAAACAAAACTTTAATCACCTTTAGTTACCTGTTCCTAACTGTCCTTCCCGCCAAACTACTCACCCAGTAACTCTGGCTTGTACCCCTGCTCTCTTTAAAACAGCCAATCCGAATTAGCTTAGACTGTGCGGTCCAACGCTAGCCAGTAGGGGAACAACACAGCAGTAGGGGCTACCTGTGTCAGGAATAAAAACCTCTTCTCCCTTGATCAGGTGTGCTCTCGCCATTACTCCATTCACCAGTCACACCCTTCTATAGAAGCAAAAATCGCTTTGCTGAGAAAATTAAATTTATGCTTGAGTCCTATTTCTTTGTGGCACCGAAAATTTACTTATAACAGAAGCAAAGTGCCATGCACTTTGCACATTTTCTCTTACTGGATCTTCTGAGGACTGATCTAGCTCCCATTTTATAGATGAAAACACTAAGGCTCATTCCACAAAGTCAGCCAATCAGTAACTGATGGAGCCAGGACTCAAATGCAAAGCTCTTGAGCTAAATCTAGTAACTTCCTGTTGTTGTTTCTGTGTAAGACACTGGAAACACAAGGCTGGAAAAATGCCACCAGCTACGTGCATTTTCATCATACCTACCTTGATATTTATTGGAAATGTGGAATATAAAGGCTTCAGCTAATGAAATTAGATTCACCCCCACATTCATCATCTTTTCTGCATTTGCAACATCCAAATTGAATCTGGGATGGAGATGGCAGAATTCATCAGGACTGAGATAATTCAATGAATGCTGCAGTGGTGTTTCTCAACAACCCATGCAGGCTGAGTGTCACAGTGATTGGAGAATATACAATCATCTTTCTAAAGCCTGGAATTAGAATCTTTTTAACCATGACTAGATGGCCTAACACTTGGCTAAACCCAGTGACATAATACTCAAACAGTTGTTAATCATAAGCAACGCTCCCGAAACCTCTCCTGCCTTTTCTTCTCTTTTTCCCTCCTTTCTTGCTTCCCTGTTTCACAGCCTCCATTCTTAACCTGGGAGTAAGTGTAGTAGTCAATCTATTCTGTTGAGTGGCTGAAATAAGCAAAGAGGAAGGACAAAGAAAAGGTGGATGGAGAGGAAGAAATGATGAAGAAAATGTGGAGAAGGAAATGGAGGTAAATTGACCACCCGCTTTATGTTATGCACCATTATAGACATGAGTTTAAGTACATTCTGCCATGTCACTTTCAGGGCACCCTGGAGAGATGGCCTCAACACCATCACCAACTAGTGAAGTTCTTTCTGCAACTGCTAGGGTAAGGAAAAGATAAATGAACTTTAAGGGAGTTAACAGATTCAATCTCTTGGTTACTTAGCTCAAAATGGCCAAGAAAAAAAGTTGTGTTCGTGGCACAAACTGTCAAACAGAATCTCTTTGAGGCTTTCCCAGTCCTACTCTCAGTCCTACCCACTGCACATGCTGTTTTAAAAGTGTAGTTCTCCTACCCATGCTTAAATGCCCTTAATATTCTTCAGGTTTAGTTTATTCATTTACTCAATATTTTTTCAAAAAGTAGTTATTGAGTGCCTGCTATGTGCCAGGCACTATTGCAGGTGTTAGGAATACAGCAATGTCCAAAAAAAAAAAAAAAAAAAAAGACAAAAATTCTTGTCCGGCTGGACCTTGCCTTCCGGTAAATGGAGACAAACATTAAGCAAAATATCAAGTAAAATATATAATATTTTGGAAAGTGTTAAAAGTATGGATAAAAGTAAAGTAATTCAGATAAGTCAGGAGTGTTGGAGGGAAGTGGGATGTAATTTTAAATAGAACACTCAGGAAAGGATTCACTGGAAATACATTTGAACAATGACTTAAAGAAAGTGAAGGAGCCAGTTATACAGATGCCTGAAGGTGCAGCACTTCAGGTAGAGGGAACAGGATGTGCATAAGGCCCTGAGGCATGAGGATGCCAGTGTGTTCAAGAACAACATGGAGATCAGCGGAACAAAGAGCAGTCAGCAGGAGAGGGGCAGCGATGGGAGATTGCATCAAAAGGAAAACAAGAAGATAGATTGTGTCGGCCTCATAGGACTCTCTCAGCTTCTACTTCAAAGTCTGTCAGTAGTAGATGAGTTTTGTACACAAGAATGGCATAATATGACCTGCATTTTAACCAAATATTTCTTACTGTTGTGTTAAAGACAGGTGGAAGCAAGGGCATAGGTCAGGGGCTATTCTATTAATCCCAGCAAGTTGCTCAAGAGATTAGGAAACTAGCTATACTAATCCCACAAAGTTCTGGAAATTTGTTTCTTCTTTCTACTCTCCACTGTCTCTATCATAGTGCAAGTTCTTACTGGCACTAGCACTTCGAGTACATTGGCTTCTTAACTGGTCTCTCTGTCTCTAGTCTTGTCCCCTAAGATAGTCAGGATAGGAGAGGCTGTGTTGCAGTAACAGATAAATCCCAGAATCTCAGGGACTTGGTACAAGAAAGGAGTATTGTTATTTATGCCACCATGTGATGTGAGTCTGGCTAGCTTCTTCCACCTTTTGTCTGTATTCTTTGAAGCATGTGGCCTCCAAGCTCTTCACAGAAGAGGAAGAAAGAAATGAAAGATCTTAGTAAGAAAAGACTTAGAAATAGCTTACAATTCTCTGCCCACCCTCTGTTTCACCAGAACTCCATAATATGGTTCCAACCTGCTTTCCCAGAAAGCTGGGAATGTAGAGCAGCTCCTAAGTGTTGGATGTGCATTAGCATTCTCCACCACACATCCTTCCAGTCCTTGTGCTATTTCTAAAGCAGAAATATCTCCATGTCCCTGTCATGCTCCTAACTTGGTGATGTATCTCTACCCCACCACAGTTTAACATGATATTATCAGTGGGTCTTTCCTTAACTTTTCCCCCTCTTCCTGATGCCTTCCACTTTATAAATAGATACTCTTGCCTAACCCTTCCTGACTATCCTTTCTCCTGTTTTTAAGACAGAGTCTCACTCTGTCACCCAGGCTGGAGTGCAAGTGGCCCCAGGCTGGAGTACAGTGGCATGATCTCAGCTCACTGCAACCTCTGCTTCCCAGGTTCAAGCGATTCTCCTGCCTCAGCCTCCCGAGTAGCTGGGATTGCAGACACCCACCACCATGCCCGACTAATTTTTGTATTTTTAGTAGACACAGGGGTTCACCATGTTGGCCAGGCTAGTCTCGAACTCCTGACCTCAGGCAATCTGCCTGCTTCAGCCTCCCAAAGTGCTGGGATTATAGGCATGAGCCACCACACCCAGCCATCTCCTTTAACTAATAAAACCATGACCACAACAAGATGTAGTTCTTAAGTTTCAATGTATTCTGAGGAACACTATTGTTGTTTTTTTAATTAGTTCTAGGATATTGCCCAGGAATCTGGATTTTTAAAACAAATAGATAGTGGTTCATTGGCCACATGTTTAAAGAACTGATAAAAGACAACCAATAGTGTCTTTGGAGTCCAGAATGAAGGCTCAGAAAACTAAGATGGTGGGTGGGTACCAAAGTCAGGGTTCAAATTCAGAGTTGTTTTTCTCAAAAACCAGTGCTTATTTAAATAAATTCATGAATGATGTTATAACCCAGTATGGGAATGGGGATTTAAGAACAATAATGGCTTTTATGATTGCCTTCCAGTTCTTCCATTCTCCTTTTCATGGCTTTCCAGCCTGTGGAGGATTCTGTCAGGTCCAAAATCCCAGACCTCACTGATATCCCAGTGACAGAATGAGAGCAGCTACATATAGCAAAGAGTGAAAAGAGTGAGGTTGAACAACTGCCCACTCCTAGTTTCACTAAGAGAAAGATTCTTGCAAAGATTCAGGTGCAACACTTCTATCAAGTGTCCCTTTTAATCATCCGTTTATGCATCTGTCTTCCCTGGTAGACACTCCTTCGTGGCAAAAGTTAGGTCTTATGCATCTCTACATTTAAGGGATAACTGTATTTGGAATAAGTGTGCACCTGCCTTATAAAGGGCCTATGGCAGAAAGAATGGAAAGGAACTGCTGTTCCAAGGATTGCTAAGACTTATCCAAGGTTCTAACCCTGAGAGCTGGCCCTATAGCCCACGGCTTCATTCAATACTCCGAATGTCTACATGCAAAGCACCATGCTAGGCTAGAAGATGTAATGAGAAATGAACTACTTTCCTTCTCTCAAAGGGCTCATGGTTGGGCCCAGCAGTGGTGTGAATGGTCAGTAGGATGCCAACAACTCCATATTCCTTCCCTCCATGCCTTCATACACAGGCCTTTACATACATACCTGGATCGCAAAGTCTATGTCCATAGAGACTCAAATATAACCACTCTAAGTACTAGCCTTTGCAGGGAACCTAGGGTTCTCCACTCCAGTGTTACTTTCCTTAGCCTACTGCCATAACCTTAGTTTCTCCAAGTGTTAAAAAACAATGTTGAGCCAAAGAAAAATCTGAGGCTTCTTTGAGCTCCAAAATTCTATTCAGACCTCTAGAATTGGATGTCATGCAGAGGCCACCTTGTTAATTCAAACCTAGAGAAGAAATTTCCTAAGTATAGAATCATTTACCACTTGCAGGAAGAACTGAACAGAACTCAAGCTGTTCAAGCTTCTTTCTCCTTGGCCAAGCACGATTTCATTGCAAAACTCTTGGGTGGGATTTTTTTAAGTTTCCAAAGAGGCTCTAAAGACTTTTTGGACATTCATCTGTACTTGTATACCATATGGTTTGAATTTAGTAGGAAGAAGTCAAGAACAGACAGAACAAGCCTCTTGTGCCAAGCACCCAGTAATTTAGAAAGTTTCAAGAAATGGATAGTTCAAAAATGTTATACAAAAAAAAAAAAAAAATTGGGGGCAGAATGGATATATATAATTAAACAGAGGAGAATGAATGTTCTGGAAGTCTGAGGTATCAGATTTTCTGCAAAATAAATGACCCCAAAACTTAATGGTTTAAGTCAACAACTACTTACTTAGCTGACTCTTCTGTAGGTCAGTGGTTTGGGTCAGGGTCCTGGATTTTCTGGTCTTGGCTGGACTATCATGTCCAGGGGTTTGGCTACAATAGCTCATCCTAGCTTCATGGGGCCCATTGTGAGCACAGGATTGTTCACATGTACGTAGTAAGAGTGCTAAGAGAGTAGATGTTTCTCAAGTCTAAGGGTTGCTGCTGTCCCATTGGCCAAACACATCCCATGGCTGCTCCAGATTCTAAGGGTAGAGAAAATTCCCAGTTCTTGATGGGAGGAGCTTTAAAAGTTACGTAAATTTGAAGATACAGAGAGCGGAAGAGTTTGTGCTCAGTTTTATAATCTACCACAGTTAGACACATGGGAATTGGATTAAATTTGATGAGATTTTACCTTGAAAAGTGAAGACTCAAAGTGAGGGGATGTTGGAAGAAATAGGTTAGCAAAATGTAAGTATTGTTTTCAAATTTCTAAAGAGATATCGTGGGTAAGAAGAATGGCATACGTTCTGAACGCATTTAGACAGAAGTATTATGGTTTAATGGGTACAAGCTACATGAGGCCAAAGGGAGAGCGCTTGAACCATCAGAGCTGCCTGTAATACATAAGGAGAAGGGTACAGACATTTATTGAGCACCTACCATGAATCAGATAATATGACATTTTCTCATTTAATGCACTCAATAATACATTATCTCCCATATTTTAGAAATGAGTCTCAAAGGGGTGAAGTGACTTTGATCAAACTCACAGAACTAAGAAGTGACAGCTCTGGGATTTGAACCCAAATCTCTTCAATACCAAAATCCATGCTCTTTTAACAATATAATAGTGCCTTAAAGCTCCTGAAAGGAACAGAGGCACCCAGGTTCAATGTGGAAATAGATGTTTGTAGTGAGGGTATATGGGGCAGTGCAGCCATGTGGGGAAACGTCTTAGCAGCTCCTCACATCCCTGCACCCATCTCCTGCCTCTATTTCCAGCCCCGTGTCTGACTCCCTTTGCCTTCCACCCCCAGAAATCAGGGACATGAATCTCCACTAAGAGTTACTGCTTTACAGCTTGTTAATTGCATTCAAGTTCAGCTACAAGGCTGGGCCTTTCTCTGAATGGTTTGTAATTTAAAGAATCCACATTATGAATTTCCAAGATGTGATAATGAGTGCTACCATTTTCTTAGCACTTTGTATACTATCCCTTATCCTCACCAAAACCCACTAGATCACTACAATTATCATTTTACAGATTTTTTTTTTTTTTTTTTTTTTGAGACAGAGTCTCATTCTGTCACCTGGGTTGGAGTGCAATAGCATGATCTTGGCTGACTGCAACCTCCATCTTCCGGGTTCAAGCAATTCTCTTGCCTCAGCCTCCTGAGTAGCTGGGATTACAGGCACCCACCACCATGCCTGGCTAACTTGTTTTTTGAATTTTTAGTAAAGATAGGGTTTTGCCATGTTGGCCAGGCTGGTCTTGAACTCCTGACCTCAGGTGATCCGCCCACCACGGCCTCCCAAAGTGCTGGTATTACAAGCATGAGCCGCCACACCTGGCCCATTTTACAGATTTTAAAAATTAAAAACCAAAAACAAACAAAACAAAAACAAACAAACAAAAAAACTAAAGCTCAGGATTCAAGTTTATCTTGAAAAAAAAGAAAGATCAATACTTTTCCCACAATACTACATCCCTTCTTAAAGAAGTAGATGTTGGGAGCCTCCCAGGCTATATGAAAGTGAATAGTAGAGATAGTTTTTTATTGAGCAGATGTTCCTTGAATTATACCACATAATACCACAGCTGATGCATCAGAAATTCTGGTACATAAATGAATTAGATCCGATCATTCTTGTCATTAACTTTAAAAGGTTTCAGCAGATTATTAAAACTTTCTTTATCATAGTAAATTTCAAACACATATAAAAGTAAAGCAAATAGCATGATTAACCCCCTTTTACCCATCACCTGGCTTCAGTCATGCTTAACATATGGTCAATTTGATTTCTTGGCAGATTTTTTAAAAGATAATTCCCAAACCTATGATTGATAATGTGCTGCTTCTGCTTCTCCAAATTAATAGTCAAAGAGTGTTGGCACAGGAAGGCCCTTCCCAGCATCATCTTAGATGAACTTTTCGTTTTCAAAGAAGAAGACTGGGGCACAGAGACAGAACTGGCTTTTCTCAAGGTCACACATGAAGGTAATGGAAAAGGAAGGCTTAGCACCTGGGCTTCTGACTCCCTGAACCAGCCACCTCTGAGGAATCGGGGTGCCTGCTCTGGATGCAGGGTACCCACACCCTAAGCAACCACGGCCACCTCCAGAGGAGAAATAGGAGGTCTGAGTGGATTGGAATTGGCCTCTATCCAGAAGGCTCAATGGACTTTGTCAACCAGGCCATCCTCTGACCTCCCTACTGTTTCAAGGGTAATTAACCAGCCAAATGGGTTGCCTCTGCTGAGACTCGGTGCCCAAATAATTATACACACCCCCAACTACTGGTGACCAGATCACCCCTGAGAGGTCCCACTCGGCCCTCCAATGTCACATTCTTCATTAACTCAGCTTTCCTGATTTGAAAATGTGATGCTTCTCAAAACTGGCAGCTCCGGAAAAGACTTTGCCAGTTGGTGCTAGTGGCATATTACCAGGTACAAAATGACCTTCTCCCCTGGGTGAATGGAAGACAATAACTCAGGGCTTAGATAGTGCGGAGACATGGCATGCAATGGTCCTTCTGAAATTGGAAACCTAAAGAGATACCTGGTACCTTGCAGAGGGATTCTGGAAGCCATGAGATACACATCTTCTGGATGAGAAATCTACTTTAACAGCAACCACCAGATCTAGGGTTGGTAGAGGTAGAACCACATGATAGGGGCTATGCTAACTGTGAAGAATTACCTCATTGATTTGTTTAATTTCCACAAAAACCCAATGAGGTAGGTACTATGGTTATCCCCCTCATAAGGAAACTGAGGCACAGAGAGATTAAGTAACTTCTTGAAAGCCACAGAGCTGTTAAGTATCACGGAGTATTAATTAGAATAATAGGGCTTAAAATGCTATATATATTTTAGAGGAGAATTATCACATGTGCAAGGTTATTATTAAAGCCAAAACTATGAAAGTTAAGCAGAGATGGGTATGAGACAGTGTGTATTCAAGTCCTTGACTCTGTGGTCCAGATGTATATTAGTCCATTTTCACACTTCTGATAAACACATACCCGAGACTGGAAAGAAAAAGAGGTTTAATGGACTTATAGTTCCACATGGCTGGGGAGGCCTCACAGTCATGGCAGAAGGCAAGAAGGAACATGTCACATCTTACATGGATGGTAGCAGGCTAAGAGAGCTTGTCCAGGGGAATTCCTCTTTATAAAAACATCAGATCTCATGAGACTTGTTCACTATCATGAGAACAGCATGGGAAAGACCCGTCCTCATAATTCAATTACCTCCCACCAGGTCCCTCCCACAACACATGGGAATTGTTGGAGTTACCATTTAAGATGAGATTTGGGTGGGGGCACAGCCAAACCATATCATTCTGTCCCTGGTCCCTCCCAAATCTCATGTCTTCACATTTCAAAACCAATCATGCCTTCCCAACAGTCTCCAAAAGTCTTAACTCATTTCAGCATTAACTTAAAAGTCCACAGTACAAAGTCTCATTTAAGACAAGGCAAGTCCCTTCCACCTATAAGCCTGTAAAATCAAAAGTATGTTAGTTACTTTTTAGATACAATGAGGGTACAGGTATTGAGTAAATACAGCCTTTCCAAATGAGATAAATTGACTAAAACAAAGGACCTAGAAGGTCCATTCAAGTCTGAAATCTAGCCAGGCAGTCAAATCTTAAAGCTCCAAAATTATCTCCTTTGACTCCATGTCTCACATCCAGGTCACACTGATGCAAGAGGTGGGTTCCCATGGTCTTGGGCAGCTCTGTCCCTGTGGCTTTGCAGGGTACAGCCTCCCTCCTGGCTGCTTTCACAGGCTGGCATTGTGTGTCTATGGCTTTTCCAGGCGCACAGTGCAAGCTGCTGGTGGATCTACTATTTGGGGGTTTGGAAGACGGTGGCCCTCTTCTCATAGCTTCACTAGGCAGTGTCCCAGTAGGAACTCTGTGTGGGGGCTCTGACCCCACATTTCCCTTTTGCAGTACCCTAGCAGAGGTTCTCCAAGAGGGACCCACCCTTACAACAAACTTCTGCCTGAGCATCCAGGCATTTCCATACATCCGCTGAAATCCTAGGCAGAGGTTTCCAAACCTCAACTCTTGATTTTGTGGGCTCACAGGCTCAACACCATGTGGAAGCTGCCAGGGCTTGGGTCTTGCACCCTTTGAAGCCACAGCCTGAGCTCTACATTGGCCCTTTTCAGCCATGGCTAGAGTGACTGAGACACAGTATGGCAAATCCCTTGACTGCACATAGCAGAGGGACCCTGGACTTGGCCCACAAAACCATTTTTTCCTCCTAGGCCTCCAGGCCTGAGATGGAAGGGGCTTCCACAAAGGTCTCTGACATGCCCTGGAGACATTTTTCCTATTGTCTTGGTGATTAACATTCATCTCCTCCTCACTTATGTAAATTTCTGCAGCTGGCTTGAATTTCTTCTCAGAAAATGGGATTTTCTTTTCTATTGCATTGCCAGGCTGCACATTTGCTGAATTTGTATGCTCTATTTCCCTTATAAAACTGAATGCCTTTAACAGTCACCTCTTGAATGCTATGCCATTTAGAAATTTCGTCCATCAGATACCCTAAATCATTTCTCTCAAGTTCAAAGTTCCACAAATTGCTAGGGCAGGGGCAAAATGTTACCTGTCTCTTTGCTAAAACATAACAGGAGTCACCTTTGCTCCAGTTCCCAACAAGTTTCTCATCTGCATCTGAGACCACCTCAGCCTGGATTTCATAGTCCATATCATTATCAGCATTTTGGTCAAAGCCATTCAACAAGTATCTAGAAAGTTCCAAACTTTCCCACATTTCCCTGTCTTCTTCTGAGCCCTCCAAACTGTTCCAATCTCTACCTGTTACCCATTTCCAAAATAGCTTCCACATGTTTGTGTAGCTTTCCATTAGCACTGCATTCCTGGTACCAATTTACTATATTAGTTCATATTCACGCTACTGATAAAGAAATACTCAAGACTGGGAAGAAAAAGAGGTTTAATGGAATTACAGTTCCACATGGCTGGGGAGGCCTCACAATCATGACAGAAGGCAAGAAGGAGCAAGTCACATCTTACATGGATGGTGACAGGCAAAGAGAGCTTGTGCAGGGGAACTCCTCTTTATAAAACCATCAGATCTCACGAGACTTATTCACTAGCATGAGAAAGACTTGCCCCTGTGATTTAATTACCTCCAACTGGGTCCTTCCCATGGCATGTGGGAATTTTGAGAGTTATAAATTCAAGAGGAAATTTGGGTAGGGACATGGCCAAACCATATCATTAAGGAAAATGCCAAAGGAATTTAGAAAAGTAAAAAGAGCAATAAAACTTGTGGAAGAGGGCTTCAGGGTGGGACACAATATTTGGAGAGAAACTACACTTACACAATCTTTTCTCAGCTCCTGTCACTTAATCTTGAGAATATATTTTAATGTGGGGATAAATATATAGACCATTTTATAGATAAAGAAAGCAAAACTCACTGGTGATAAGTGACTTGCCAAGTACCTAAGTAGGCATTAGGTCTGACTCCAAATCCAGAGTATTTTCCAACCCATCCCAGCAGAGCTGATTTTAAATGAGGTATGCCCTTGTTTCTCAAGAGGGTATTACAGTTACAGCCCCATGGAAACCCATAGTGAATAGGGTGATCCTAATTCCTGCCTTGTCCAGGACAGTCCTAGTTTATACTTGTCCTAATATAATCCGTAACAATACTCTTTTTCACTTTTAAAGGTATTCCTGTTTGAAGGAAAGATTATAAAGCCACCTGAAGCCTGAACACTGCTTTCTCAGATACAGATTTTTGCAGTTACAGATAACTGCAAAATGGAACAATGAGTCCCTGCAACCTTCCTCCCTCTCAGGAACGTTGTTGGAGAGCCCTTAATGAGGAATAAGAGCTACAGATGCGACTAAATTTAGGACAACATGTGTAGAGAAACTTTCTAGTTTATTCCACCCACTCTCACCTCCAGCAACAACTAACTGTGGTAGAAGTGATTGTCTTCTGGTGGAAGGTTCAGGAAGAAGCAATCTAAGAAACAAGGGTAAGAGAGAAACAGAACTGGCTGTTTGCCCTTCCCTGGCTAGATACTTGAATTCATTAAACATTTGGGAATTGTAAGAACCTTGCAGCAAATCACCTAGCCCCTTCTCTATTACTAAGGTGACCCAGATTCCTTCAACTGTTAGATCATTTTACAAGTCATTGCCAACACTATTCTGCAAACCAATGGCAACTTTTCTGAAATGCCTTTCCCACCATCCATCCGTTTCTCAGGAAGACAGTGTTAAGAAAGCAAACCAAGATGACTTTGATGCCCCGGGGCAGCCATTTCTCAGGGTGCAGGCTGACAAAAGTCCAGTGCAATAGGGTTAGAAGACCAAAGGCTTAGAGCCAGGCAGACCTAGGGGTAAATTCCAGCTCCATGCCAAGCCAGCTGTGGGCTCCAGTATTATTTTTTCTGCCCAAGGGAAGAAAATTGAATTGCACCTGATGAGATTGGAAACTGTGGCTCTAAGAAGTCTCACATTGGAGTCTAGCATTATACCTTATCAGAAGCTCAGATGGTCACTTAGTTCACCTTAATAACTTCATTAAGAATGAGCAGTGATTAATAAACTAACATCTTCCTACATATTACTTGTAGACGTGTTAATTTCTACACGTGTTAATTATTAATCTGTAGAAAGCATTACAGATTCAAAGTTCTCAGGTCCTATGAATAGAATTCAGACAACTGCTCCTTACCTGTTTATAGGAGAAGACAGGAATATGTACTTTTCTCCCTTCTTTCTTTGAGATACACTGGGTGAGGTCTAAAACCCAGCCAAGATATGTTTAGAGAGGCATAATGATGCAAAACTTTGGAACAAGGCCAATTAATGTTCCAGCAGGTGGCTGTGGACCTTCAGCTAATAATTTTAAGCTCTTTTTGCCTCAGTATCCTTATCTATAAAATGGAAACAATGCCATTATAGACCTGCATTGTAAAACTTAGGTAATATGATTGTAACATGACTTAGGCAATAAAAGATGTGGGCAGAGCACACGCAGGTGCTACCCAATGAAACGCTCATCAGTCATCCACTCTTTGTACCCTGCCATCTTCTTCTCTGAGTGCTCAGGGAAACAATGAAATCCCCCAGCTTCAGCTTCTGACTATCTACATGCTGCAGGGAGTTCTACTAATTGAATGTCACATGAGAAAGACGTTAAGTGTTCACTGTGTTAAACCACTGAGATTTGGAAGTTTATTTACAATAGTATATTATCAGTTAGCTATTTCTATGAAAACAACTTCTAGACTTAGTGGCTTCTACAAATGAAATGTTTATGTCCCTCCCTTCAGTTTATATGTTGAAACCCTAATCCCCAATATAGTGCTATTTGGAGGTGAGGTCTTTGGGAGATAATTAGGTTATGAGAGTAGAGTCCTCATTATGAGATTAATGCCCTTATAGGAAGGGACACCAAAGAGTTTGCTTTCTGTTTCTGCTCTCCACCACCTGAGGATACAGCAAGAAGGAAGCAAACCAGGAAGAGAGCTGTCACCAGAACTTAACACTGCTGACATCCTGATCTTGGACTTCTAAAACTTCTAGCTTCTAAAACTATAAGAAAATAATAATCCCTATTGTTTAAGCCACCAGTCTATAGTTTCTTGTTAAAGAAGCCTGGAATGACTAAGACTGTGGCTTAAAACAACCACCATTGATTATAGCTCACAAATCAATGGGTCATATGGGCAGTTTTGCTTATCCTGGCTTGGCATTATTCGACTTCAGCTGGGCTCATTCATCTGAGGTCAACTGCTAGGTTGGCAGAGGGATAGCTGGTCTAGAACGGCTTGGCTGAGGGTTATTTCACTTCACTACATGTGGTCTCTCATACTCCAGCAGGTTAACTCAGGTTGGTTCTCATGGCAGTGGCAAGAGCACGCATGGCCTCTTGATGGCTAGGTTTGGAATTGACCAATGTCACTCCTGCCACATTTTATTCACCAGACCACGTCACAAGGCCAACCGAATTCATGGAGTGAAGAAATAGTAGTACATTCTCTTCACTGGAGAAGCAGCCAGATCACATTAAGAGAGGCTGAGAATTGGGATCATCTTTGCAATCAACCTGCTACATAGCAGCTAGTGTCACCTTAACTACTATTGTCACACACAGCTGGTGATGACAGAGACAGGATTCAGTTCCAGACCTGACTCATGTCGAAATTGGAGCCCTTTTTTGGAGTACTATTTTAGTACCTCAAGGAAAACAAAACAGATTTGATAAAATCAATAAAAACATTTTTATGCAAATGACCTGAAGCTGCACATGGATGGAAAATTGTCCCTCTCCCCTCTCATTCTCCAAGGCATTTTCAAGGCTGCTGAAGAGGTGGAAGCAGCTTGATTTTGCTACTTTCCATGTTTAGTTCTTCAAACATGCAGTCACCTCCCTAATTAGTTTTAATTAGATGCATGGTTCATATTAGGTCACAACAAACCCAAAAGTTGAGTAATTTTAATAGGATCCACGAGTCAGTTCCAATAAAGCTGGCTTTGTGGTTACCTGGGTGATGGCTGTTCCCTCTCTACCTGTTGCTTCAGGTAGCTGACTGAACTCCAAATGTGGGATGATCTGAACAGAAAGGTGGAAAACCTCATGCATTCCGTGGACCTTAGGCCTCTTTGTGGTGAGGGTTATAACTTCCTCCACTTTCTGGGAGTAGGTGGCCCAGGTTGGCTTTAAAAGAACCAGGTTTTTCCACTTCTCTAAACAGACAACCCTTTTCTGAAGCTTCAGGCATCTCTTGGAGCTCCCATCTTTGTCCTTCTCAAAGACTCACCATCACAGAACAGCTAACTTAGAAGCACCTGATAAATCATTGTCAAGTTCCACTATTTCATAGAAGGGAAGATTGAAGTCCCAAGAAGAAAGGTACTTACTCAACTTCAGCAGTGCTCAGACCAGTCTGGATGAAGGTACCATGGTATAACAGAAAAGGCATGGTCCTTAGATTGAGCCAGATCTATAAATTCCAGCCAAAGCTCTCCCATCACCTCTGTGTGACCTGAGGCAAGTACCCAACCTCTCTGTGCCTTAGTTTTCCCTTTAAAAAGGTCAAGAAAGGTTTATCTTTCTTGCAGGATCATTGTGGTATTTTAAGCAAGATAGCATGAAAGCCCCTACTAGATTTCCTGAGACACAGTAGGTGCTCAACAGGAGATAACTCATATTATTCCCACAGCCAGAGTGAGAATGGAGGTAGTGGTGCAAAGAAAGCAAGAGCTATGGATATTTCCTAAGTAGCAATGGACAAGAACGTCTTTTCCTGTAATCCGTAAGTGTGTTCAACACAATCCAGGTTTCTTAAAGAGCAGGAACTTGATCTGTTTAATTTGCTGCTATATTCTCAGAGGCTGAATAAAGATGACAATAATCATTTGTAGTATGAATGGAGAGATTACTCTTAGGTCACTGGTAAAATGTGTTATGCACACGTGGTTCTTTTCTCTCTAGAGGGTAGGTTAGAAACTCAAAAGAGATGCTGTCCATAAAACTCACTTTCCCACCTTCATCAAATTAACACATAAAGGAAACAGACAGTGCAACTCAAATGTTAAGTATAAGGTCCACAGACCGGAGAATCCTGGACAAGAAGTCCAGCTCAGCGAAACCTTAATGTGTTATTTAAGCTCTTTGAGCCTCCATTTTCTACTTACATAATGAGAGTGATAAAATTGTTTCTTTCAAAGGGTTGGTGTAAGAAAGGTGAGCAAGGATGCTTGTTCAGTTTAGTGCCTGACACAGAGTGAGGGCTCTGTCAATGGGAACTGCAACATGCAAAAACAAATACAGCTCCACAGCCTAATCTTCATCTTGGTGGGAGGTGAGGCTGGCTTCTCTGTGGGGCATCCTCATTGGCTCAGCTAAGAAAACAGGCCAAAAACAGACCACGGGGACCCTCCCAAGGCTCCCTGTCTCACTGTGTGTCCTCTCTAGCTGTAAGCCACAAAAACCTAGTCTACTACAAATGAGCCAGTGGTCACAAGATATTTATAAGCCGGGTAGGGGGAAGGGAAGAAAACGTATCAGTGGACACCAGTTCTATACCGCGACCTTCTTATGTGTTATGTGCCCCTCAGAATTAAGGATGAAAGGACTCATGCCATGGATGATGCTTCCTCATTCACACTGAACAACAGACAGAGAACGACCCATGTCATGACCCAAATCTCATGACTCTTTGGAATCCCTAGGCTTGCGTATTTATATCTTTTTTTCATTCAACCTTATCTCACTGCTTTTTGTTTTCTCTGTTTTATTATATAAATTTTAATAAAATACCTCAAATACTTGGTGAAGATAGGTATTAATCAATCAATAATCCCACTTTCCTTTCAACAATCCTAGGAAAAAGGCATTATTATCTCCTTTTTATATGTATAGAAAATAGTCCCACGGAGGTGAAGCAACCTGCCCACCGTCTCACGGGTATTATCAAGGGCAGAGTGAAAGTCAAAACCATGTCAGTCCAGCCCCTGGGCCCATTTTGTTTCTGCTGCAACAGGACTCTCTCACCCAGATCTCTGGGCCCTCTGCACTCCTTGACACTGTTGGCCTCCTCCTCCTCTCTCTGCAGGAAACCACTTCTGCACTTAGAATTAGCTCTTTGGGGTGAATTATCCGAAAAGGAATTCTGGAGTCAAAGGCTATGAACATAGTTATAGCTCTTGCCCAAATGCTGTGTGAAGGTAGGGCTTCATGTTCCTGAGGCCCAGGGAAGGAACATGATTGCAAGACCACAGCCCAATAGAGCTGGAACCAGCTCTAACGTTAGAGCAGCCAGCTCCCCCAACTCAGAGCCTCTCACTTTTTCTAAAACCTAGTGCCAGTGCTGCCTCCCACATGTGGAATGTTTGAAGGACACTGCAGTAGCTCCCCACCCTTTCTCGAAAGTCTCCCTGCTATATTACAGCATTCAAAACCCTCACAGCTGACCTTCAGAGTCCCAGCATGAGGTTTCCAGGTAAGACACGGAATGATCACCAGCACATCAGTAGGAAGGCTTATCATTTAATGTCTGCACCACTGACATGTCAGGCATGTAGCACTCTACGCAACTGAGATCCAGGATGCGGTGAGGAGGTAGAACCACCATCTCTCTTCCAGGGATCCTGCTTAAGCACAACTGTCCCCTCTAATAAGAAAAGTGTGCAGACAACATACACTAGATGTTTGCAGAGAAAACCATCTGTCTCAAACCATGCTGTTCTCCCCCTCGGTCCACTTTAACTTGGCTTGGCCCCAGTTTCTTTATCTGCCGAATTTAATAAGGTATGGCCTCAGGGCTGTTGCAAAGCTGAAATAACACAGGTAAAGTGCTGTCACCATGCCAAACAAATAACCAATTTTAATCTATGGGAATTTGCATGTATTAACTGAATCTGTAGTGTTTTACAGTTTACGATGATCTTCACATTTATGTCAGTTACAATGGTTTCAGTAAGAGATAGGTCTTGAATTCCTGACACGAATCCCAGATGGGGTATAAGAAGGAGGAATAAGATCACCAAGACTGACTCCAGCTTTTACTTGACTCCCTCTACCTAGGTTCTAGGGTGACCAGATGTCCCTGCTTACCAGGGGCAGTTCTGGTTTACTCCTGTTACACTGGGGTAATAATAGCTTCCTCCTTTAT
Organism: Mandrillus leucophaeus; assembly: GCF_000951045.1. Classification (NCBI taxonomy): domain Eukaryota; kingdom Metazoa; phylum Chordata; class Mammalia; order Primates; family Cercopithecidae; genus Mandrillus; species Mandrillus leucophaeus. Next base: position 2,275,288 of record NW_012101732.1, read on the forward strand.
TCCCAAGAGTGTACTGGCTTGGATGACAAGCTCTATAATCACCCTACTGATTATCCTATGATCAGTAGTTCTATATTTAGAGTGTCGGTGATGAGAAGATGGTTAGAAGCTTGGATTCTGTATCCTGAGTTCTTCACTTTGTTGCTGGGTGACACTGGGCACATTATTTAACCTCTGTGAATCTCAGACTCCTCATCTCTACAGTGAGGACAAATCAAGACCCACTTTGTAGAGTTGCTGTGAAGGTGAAAGGAGGAGATGCACATAAAAATATGTGCCCGACACAGAGTGAATACAGAATAGTTATTAATCAATGATATTAGGTCTTTTGGAAAAAATAATTACTTGCTCAAAATGCTTCTGGAGTCATGTTTTAGCAGACTTGACCCATCAGAAAGTTCAAAAGGTAAAGGACCCAGTAGTCCGATAAATAATAGTCTCATTCCAACATACAGTCAGCAGGGCTCCGGGCATTTCTGAGTCATTACAGATGCTGGCTGAGAATGTTGACACCAGTGAAATTTTGCCCTCAGCTTTCTTCACAGAGTCACTGCTGATGATTGCTGGTGATTGGCGGCTGTTTCTTCCACCGCAGAATGTGTCACATAGTTGCAGTTGGTCAGTGTTGGGTGGAAGTCTTGGATGGCTATATTTAACTTGGACTGTAACAATGTCGGAAGGAGTGAAGTTGTCCATGACCTTGGCTATTCATTACCCTCTGTGACTCCCTCCTAGTGAGCCTGCCTCTCCTTTGGTCTGCTTTAATCCCTGTACACGCAGAACAAGGGACACAGGCAGGGGCTAAGAAAGGATGATTTTTCATCTGCATAAAGCCCTAGGGCTCCAGCACAGAAGAGCTGCAAAGGGCTCTGCCTGGACACCACTCTCATTTCACACATGGGAAATCGGGGCACAGAGAAGTTCAGGAATGTGTGCAAGGTTACAAAGCAAGCTAATAGAAGAGTAGGACCCAGGACTTCTAGCTTGCAGCCATTCCTCCTGCTACACCAAACTTTGCTTTCTGTTCAAAAGAGTCCTTAAAGGCTTACCAGATCCTCTTCATGCCCCTTCCCCAATTGGCTCAGCCACGCTTTGCCTCAAGGAAGGTCACCTGGCACCCGTATATTCTTGGTATCAAAGGGGAGAAGATTTCCATAGAGAGAGGCTGTGTGCTCCTCTATTTCCATAGAGAGAGGCTGTGTGCTGTGATAACAGCAGCAGTCCTGTTGTCAACCCCTCCCCTGGCTTAACCAGCCAGACCTTCTGCCACCATGGCCCCCCATGTCATGTGGCTTGACCCAATAGTGCCCCGCCTCATGCCTCGTACCACCAGCCTCTTGCCTCATATGCAGGGCTTTGTCAACACTAAGGTGCAAGTCATCTGACAGCCCCTTTCGTACTCTCCAGCTCACCCAGCTATGTCCATTAGGCTGCAGGCTGGCTGGGAATGCTTGGCTCACACCCAATCACCATTACTACTGCTGTGATGGGCCTTGCTTTCCAGAGGATCAGGTAACAAAACTCAGCAGTGCCGGAGAATTAACTCCTACTGGGTGACCTGTGACCATTTAGAGATGGGAAACAGGAAAAAGCAAGAATTTTATTCCCTTTCTTCTCTGAATGGACTCTTCCAAGATGCAATGTTTCTATGTGACCCTCTCAAAGCTGTCCTGCATGACCCAGCAAATGGCTGGGTTTCTTGTGAAGCTGTGGGCAGCTCAGTGCCTCACCTTATATGTGTTTTCCTTCTATCCCTGCCTCAGTTTCCCTTTTACCTCCAGTCTTTCTTCTCTGAGATCTTACTCGCCAATAAAACCTTAGCACATGTGTTTTGCCTCAGGCTGTCTTCCTAAGAAACCCATGCTAAGACAAAGGTAAATCCTGGTGAAAGTCACATTGAGACCTAAGGTCACAGCAGGGCTGGGAAAGCCCAAATAATGATAGTGTGAGCACATAAGGCCAGGGGTCGCTGTCTGCTACATTCTCAGATGTACTCCAAGCTTCTAGCACAGTGCCTGGAGACAGCAGCACTCAGTAAATATTTGTAGAATGAACAATTAATACTGTGAATTTTTATAGGGCTTTCTAGTTAAAAAGTGCTTTCACATATATGATTATCACATGATTCCCAGGACACTTCTGTGAGGGATTGGTAAGAAGCTTGGACCCGTTTCTGCATATGAGGAAACTGAGCCTTGAAGAGCTAGTCCAAGGGTCCACAACTGGCTAGTTGGAACTTGGAAACTTGAACAAAACTCTCTGGGCTGTCTTTTTGGAAGTTTTTTCATTCTACTAAGGAAATCAGTCCAACAAGGCAAATATTAAGGGTCGAGAAACTACTAGTCTGTGGTTGGCAGAAGGTCTGAAATTTCATTAGATGGAGAAGTTGAGTTCAAGCATCAGAGGGAATAGGTGATGATGTCATTCTGCTTCTGTGGCCAGGTCTCCCTCTGTCTCCAGCATTAAGGAAGGAGGGGCTATGATTCCAGTGACGTAAGGAGGGGTCTTTGAGAGTGAGGCAAGAGAGACAGTGAGGTTTACAAAGTTTACCAAGCACTCACACACATTATCTCACTTAGTGCACACAATCATCTGAGAAGTGAGTGAATATATTCGTTTGTTTTTGCTGCATAACAAACCATTCCAAAGCTTAATGGCTTAAAATCATGATTTATTTAGCTCATGGTTCTGCAGGTTAGCAGTTTAGACTGGGCTTAGCTGAGAGGCCTTCTGTTCTTATTGGATTCACTCATTAATATGTGGTCTGCAAAGTCAGCTAGGGGCTAGCTGGCCAAAGGCAGCTCCACTGGGGATAGCTCACCTCTGCTCCATGTGGACTCTCACCCTCCCGCAGCATGGCATGGGCTTAATCTCATGCGGGAAGCAAGGGTCCAAGATGGCTAGAGAAGAAACTTGCAAGGCTTCTTGAGTTTCAGGCTCCAAACTGGCACATTGTCACTTCCACTGCATTCCATCAACAAAAGCAAGTTGAAAAGCCTGATCCCACTCTAGGGGTAGGGACACACACACCAACGTTGAAGGAAAAAATTGCAAAGTCACTTTTCAAAGACTACAAATGTAGAGAAGTATGAACAATAGTAACTACTTTGCATTCTACTAAGTGATGTTATCCTAGTTTTACAGTTGAGGAAATAAGAGTTCCCAGAGGTGAGTGATTTGCCCATAGCCACACAGCTCAAACGCTGAAGGGCTGGAACAGAAACCCAGGACTCTTCCTTCTAAACCCAGAATAGCTAATATGGCAGAACATCCTGTTCAGCCCCGAGGAGGACCCCCGAGACCAGCAAGGTGGGTCCCTGCCTCAAGACACTCAGGGATGAGTAGACGAGAAAAGCCAGGCAGAAAACTAAGGTCCAATATGCTAAAGCCCAGGAGAGAGATGCCAAAACTCACTGGCGGATGCAAAGATGAAAGGTTTTCTGCAATAAACTAAGATTGAAAACAGGAAATGGAGTATTGCCCACTATTTAAAAAAATCACATTCTCACAGAAAGCAGCTCTGTGCTTGGGTGTGGAAGTCTGCATTGAGGGACAGACTGTAAGAGGGAAGGAATTGTGAGCAAAGGAAGTCCCATCCCTAAAGCCCTGCGTGTGTCCATCCAAAGGTGCCCGTGGGAACTGGACTGGAATTGCTGTCCGGTCGTTATTGCAGTTATGTCTGTTGCTGTTTGGTTTGGTTTGGCTTTTCTTCTGGATTTTGTTTTGAAGCTATCAAGATGGCCATTTTAAAATTTCAAAGTGATTTCTGCCTTCTAGGATGGGGAGTTGTCTATAGGACAAACTCCTCCCCTTGTTCTGGAAGGATCTTCATAGATTTGCAAGTTTAGGTAGGTGCCCCACCCATTGTTCTTCCGGAAAAAACCTTCAGGCCTCTCAGAGGCCCAGGAGTCATGGGGCTGGCCCAGAGACTCAGAGATCCCTGGAGGTCCTGAGAAGAGGTTGGCTGGAGGATTAGGGGATGCTTTCCGCCATCTTACAGGGCAAGCCAGAGCCAAATGGGGAGACAGCAACTGCATAAGAGACCATGAGATGGGGTTGAGGCCTCTAGACTCCAAGGACATTGCCTGCAACTGCAATGGAACTGTGTGTGCCACACCTGGAGGAGGTATACGAGGGAATAGAGATGTGACCTCCTTTATCAAGGCCAAGATAGGAATCGGTACTGATTAGCCTCAGGGGAGCACTGTGCCCCCAAAAACAGGCAACATCCAGTGGATACTTGGCTTAGACATCAGCCAGATGCAGAAGGATGAGCTCATGCAGTAATTTGGTTATAAACAGAAAGTACCTTGGTGTTTTGTAGTCAGAGATTAGTGAGACCTGCAGCAGATTAGATATACATGGCTCTTACAGGGCACTCAAAATATAATTGGTGCTCCAGAGAAGATTAATTAATTAATTAATTAGGTGAAAGTAATACCAAAAACAAAAAACAAAAAAAAAAAAAAACAGGTCATGAAGAGGAGAGGAAACGAATTCCTTTTCTTAAAGGGAAGTGATGATCTCAGTGATTCAACCAGACTAGCCATTTCTTTCTTCCAACTCCTACCAGTTTCCTCCTCAGCAGACCCTCCTTGGTGGTAAGATGACCAAGAGCAGCCTCAATGCCCTCTTCCAACCTCCCAGCAACGTCTTATGCACCTCTTGGCTCTGATGCATTCACATGCTTGTCCCTGAACCACTCACTGTGGCCACTGTTCTAGGTCATAGGATCTAGAACACACGAAAACAGTACTGGCATTTCGTTCCACAAACAACAACAAGGAGGGAAAGGAGACTGGATCTCCAAGCAAAAATCAGAGGTTCTTGCAAGAAGAAAAGCATATTAATGCTGGGCCAAGCATCCATGTCCGTCATCCAAAACACATGACCCTGTGTTGCTTTATAGTCTCATCTAAACTCAGTTTGCTTATGGACAGAAAGATGATGATAAATGAAACCTTCCAGGATTTTTTATGCAATTTAAAATAAATAACATAAAAGCTAAGAACAGTTTCCAGCAGAAAGCAGGAATCAAGAGCATCACATGAAACATAATTTTCTTCAGTTTCATCAGACTTAATTTTGTTATTATTATACAGATATTTATTCTCCTTTCTTTAAATAAACTTGTTAGTAATCTCTTTATTAGGACACAAATGTGACTTCTTCTGAATAAAACAAATGTATTATCCCCTGTCAAGTTCGGAGACATCCAAGGTTAGCAACTTTCTTTAGCATGAACCATGAAGGAGGGCTGACAGCAGAGGCTCAAGGAATTTTCCACAGGCCTTGAAGAGCAGTAGAAGTTATAAAAAGAATGTTCATGTTTAAAAATTAAATGTTTGGTTTAAATATTTAAATGTTCCATTTTTCCCCCTGCCTGGTTGTTAATTCAGTATTAAAACAGAAGAGGAGTTGATTTACAACCCCTGACATTAGCCTTCAGGGCTTTCTGAGAAGGAGCTCTGAATTCTTTCTTCAGAGTAATCATCAGTTTCCTAGTTCACCACTTCCTGGGCATTGCCTCTATTCCAGGCATCAGAATAGATGCTTTACATCTGTCAATTCATTTCCTCTTTACCTTAGATCTGCAAAGAAACTATCATTCCCCATTGCACCAGTGAGGGGACTAACGCTCAGAGAGGCTAAGTTAGTTTGTCTAAGATGATCCAGCTAGTCCATGACAGAGATGGTATGTGGAACATTGACCTAGGCCTGTCTGATATTAAAGTCTATATCATTTTATCTGCAATATACTGAAAAATCACAGGTCAGAAAATCAGATGTCACACCTGTCAGGATGTGGGGTGGCACCATCCCTGGGATATCTCTTTGGCCTCATTGCCAGTTGCTCTAGGGAATTTATAGAAATCTGATTAGGGTCCAAGAAAGTGCTTACAAAAAATGAAAGATTGCAAGATTAAAATGAGTCTGTGTTATAAATCAAGCACAGCAAAGACGGGCATTTTGAAGTAGCACTTAAAGACACATCATCAGCAAAGTAATGAGATATTTATTGTTTTCAAGATTTACCGGCATTCTAATAAATGCCAGAATTGACATCCATCGGCGTGGGCATAAGATTCTGCCAGAATGAGAAGCTTGAACATTCCTCTTAATACTTAGGAGGAAAACACTAGCGCAGGCTGTGGCTCACAGGATGTATCCTTTCTGGTCATTCCGTGGGTCTTTGTAGGAGAGAAACTTGTGCCAACTTCAGAGTTTTCAATGTCAGAACAGGAAGGGACATGAGAACTCTTCTCAGCCATCCAGGGTAAAGTTAGGACCAGAGAGGGGACGTGAGTCGCCCAAGGCCACTCAGCAAATTGATGGTGAACAGTGAGCTCTAACCCAAGATGCCTGACTCCCATGCAAGCCTCTGCCATCAACTTCTGCAATGTGCCTATGCCTTCAACACCTCCTATGTTTGGTTGAAATTTTCCAATTTGTGGGTTTTTTCCTAAGCCTTTCAAAAACAGAAGAAAGTGTTTTCTAGTAACCTCTGATTGACAAGAGACTGCAAGCAGGTGCTATGACACAGGCCAGAGAAGAGGAGGTAAGAGTGAGGTCTCTTAACCAAGTAAGAAAGAAGAGTGGTAAACAGAGCTAGTCATTCACCTTGGGAAAGAGCAGTCCACAGGCCACACCTGTACAATTACAACAGTCGCAGTGGGTCTTGACAGCTCTAGGAACCCAAAAAAGAGACAGATGACTATACACCTAGTGCTTCTAATGGCCACATAGGAATGAAGGAGAAGTAGAGACCACAAGTCTTTCCAGACAGAGACCAAAATTCTTTCCAGACAGAGCCCAAAGAGAGCAGAAAGTTTCACACATAAATTCCTACAAGATTGTCCTAGAGTCATAGATGGCATGACCAGCATCACACAAACACACACACACACACACACACATACCCCCATATGCCAAACTTAAAGGAATGTCCTGTCCTTTGTAGGATATGTAGCAGCATCCCTGATCTCTACCCTCCAGATACTTGTACCCCCCCGCCCTCGCCAATGCCTGCCTAATTGTAAATAACCAAAAAAGGTCTCAGGCACTGCCCAATACCTCTTACCTCTTTAACAATGATCCAAGATGATCATTGATAACATTTCATGAGTTCAGGTCAGCATTTGTTTAAAAGTTGTTTTGATAGCATTCTCGATTTGAATGGAATGATAATGATACTCAAAGTTTACCTTTAGTTCTCTTAATGAGGAATTCTATCTATATTTTTAATTATATATATTTAAGGCAAAAGTAAATCACCTCCGTGGTTAATGATGCTTCTGAGAAGTTCAGAAGTTTGAACCATCTGGTCATCACTGTGTTACATCCTTCCACCTGGTACTAACACACATTTTGTTTGACAGCAAAGCACATAAACAACAATTCAAAGGTGTTCAAGGGCTGCTTTGAGAAATTGTATTCTGTCTACACAGTGATTGAAATATTAGGCTGATTATCAGAATTTCCAATAAAAACTCTGTAAAGGTACAATTTTCTAGGCCCTGTCTGGGCTTTCCAAAGGATGCAGTCCTGGAATCTTATTTAACAAAAGAAATCTCCCCAGGAGAGAGATGTCTAGATGGGTGAAGGACATATTGCCACAGAATTGACATTCTTTGTTGTTACTAAAGATCAAAAAGACCCTGTTCCTACCATTCCATCATTGCAGCAGTGGGTGATGCCATGATACATAAACACAGCATTTTGCAATAATTAATAACATCTAGATCTATTCACCAAAGAGCCACTTTATAAACACAAGTTGAGAGCCAAGTTTTGTAAGTCCATTTTTAAACAAATGAAACTGATCAACAACTCCTCCTAACACAGTGAATTATGTCCTAAACAGTGGGGAGGATTTCAAGCCCTGACCCCTTACTCAGGGAGTACTTGAGGCTCTCCCAGACATATCTATCAAGGTCAGGACCAAACAGGAAGTCAGAAGGTCTGCATTCAAGTCTTTGCCCCACCACTCACTAGCCGTGTGACCCTGGGATGTCACTTTACATCTCCAGCTCTCAATTTCCTCATCTGTAAAATCAAATTTAAAAACATGGCTAATGAAACAAATTCAAGCCTAAAGTGCATTACATAGTTGCCCAACAACGCACAGCTAGATAGAAGCAGAAGCGGGACCGGAACTCAGACTACCTACCTTGTGCTCTTCTCCCCACATGGCCCGCAGGGTTAGCCTCTCTGCTTGTGCTGAGCAACTTGCCAGAATGATGAGCTTCTTTCAATTATTTCTTTAAAAGAATGAAGAGATCTTGAGGACTGATATCCTAACTTCTATCTGCCCCTCAATCAAGATGAGCCCTTGAAGATTTCCTCATCCTTGGGCATTGCTCTCCTTCCCTGGTAACTGAGTGGGTTTGACTAAATGAATAAGGAAGACATAACAAGGCCTCATTCCCGCAGCAGGTGCTGCAGACGCTATTCATTGCCACCCAGAAACCACTCTCCTGACTTTGTTCCTTGCCCATGGGCCTGTGCTTTGTCCAGGATGCCATAAGTCCGGCCGAGGGGTTGGCTCAGGAGGACTCCCAGGCCCTTTTCCAGCCACTTCCTGAGAATCCCATACAGCTAGGGGTGGCCTCAGAATCCAGTTTTGCCTAAAGAAACCTACAGCAAAGTCTGAGGAGTTTCTGGGAAAGCTTTTGATTTCCTGGTGAAAGCAACAGACAGGAGATGAGAGATTTCTGGCTCTGCCCCTTCACCCTGACAATGCACTCAGGCTTCCTGGAGCAGCTGCAGACATCCTGGAAATATCAGGAGGCAACAGGCATGAGAGAAATCAAAGATGGCAGCAGGGAAAGACAGAAGCTGCCAAAATCCTCAAAGACGTGGTGGAGCTTCCTAACCAACCCCGAAAATGCCTCCCTGGGGACTTCTAGTTACATAAACATTAAATGTCCTTTTGGTTGAAGCAACTGTTAGCTAAAGGCCCTGTAAAGCTGTACAAATGCAAACATCTGTTTGCTTTGCTTGGGGCTGGAATTATAATCATTGATGTGGCCATGGTGATTATCTCCTGCTGATCAGAAGCTCTTATCGGCAGCTACATGTGACTTTGAGTAATAACGAACGGTCAAATGTACTGCTTTATAATAAATGCAGTTTGTTTGGTAGACAGAAATATTTCCAAATATGGAGCCCCTGTGGGGGTAGAGGAAATATAAAGGAAGCTGTGGTGGTGACAAGAGAAAAAGGAGGCTGCTGTCTCCATGCCAGGTTTTTGGGCCAGATTCTGTACAAGGTCATGGGGGCCAATATGAACAAAACAGGCAAGGGCTCACCTTCTTAGAGGTCAAAGAAGAGTGATGTCACAGATTATACAAGAAGGGGTTATAGGTGAGACGAAGAATACAAAGCAGGCTCTAACAGCAGAGGGAACTAACTCATTCAGAAAAACCTTTCTCAGGATGGCTGATACCTTAAGAGTGAACAAGAGCCTAGAGTGGTGAAGGAAATAGTTCCAGAACAAGGGAATAATTATTCAATTCTCAGAACAATCCTATGCTATATATATGATGAGATTATCATTTCCATTTGTATCAGTCAGGATAGGCTAGGTTATGCTGTGGTAACAAACAACCTAGAAATATTTAAAGGTTTAAAGTGAAACAGTTTATTTCTCACTCATACTTATGTGACCGCTGCAGGTCAGCAGGGACTTCTGCACATCATAATTACTCAGGGACGCAGGCTGATGGAGACTCTGTCTAGATCCATTCTTCCACAGGCACAGAGACTAGTAAAGAGAAACATGGCAAGCCATGCACTGACTCTTTAAAACTTTCCCCTAGAAGTGTCAGATGTCACTTTTGGACAGATTTCACTGGTCAAAGCAAATCATGGGTTCACAAGGGTAATCCCCCTACAGAAGTGGGGCATACAATATAGGTGATCAGCGATATATTCTACTACCCCATTGTAGAGATAAAAAAGCAGAGGTGTGCATGGAATATTATACAGCCATGAAAAAGGATGAGTTTATGTCCTTTGCAGGGACATGGATGAAGCTGGAAACCATCATTCTGGGCAAACTAACACAAGAACAGAAAACCAAACGCCACATGTTCTCATTCATAAGTGGGAGTTGAACAATGAGAACACATGGACACAAGGAGGGAAACATCACATACCAGGGCCTGTTGTGGGTTGGGGGGCTAGGGAAGGGATAGCATTAGGAGAAATATCTAATGTAGATGGTGGGTTGACAGGTGCAGAAAACCACCATGGCACGTGTATACCTGTGCAACAAAACTGCACATTCTGCACATGTACCCCAGAACTTAAAGTATAATTTTTTAAAAAGCAGAGGTATGAAGAGGTTATGTGATTTGTCCAAGGTCACAAAGCTAGAAGGTGGCAGAAGAGAAGTTCAAAATCAGGATTTTGAACTCTTAAGTCTAGGGCACATTCCTCAAATGACCCCAAATGAATCTAAGTGATCGTCCATCTTGGAAATGCTATTGCAGAAACTCAAGAAGAACCACACTTCCTGCGGACACTAATCTCTGTGTGCTGGCCAGCCTAAGCAAATTACTGACCATAGTACCCATTCAGAGAAGTTTCCTTCTCACCAGCTTGGTTAGCAGAACAGAGAGTAGACAGTCTGGGCTCCCCAGTCCTGCCCTTATGGTTCTGAGCCATACTCCCCTTCTTAAATCTGCTACTCTGAAACTTAAAGACATCTGCATGTCTGTACTGCCAAGACCGCACCCCCGCCCCTTCCACAGGCACCTTCTTCTTGGAACAACGGGTTCCTGGTTTACCCAGCACAGAAAACTTCTGTCACTACCACAGCTTGTTCCCAGTTGGTTTCTGGCTCCTCACCTCTTCCAAGATGAGCTGCTGCTTCTGATTGTTAGATCCCCAGCAGCATTTTCTTGATCTCTGTCCCTACCCAAGCCCAGAATCAGGTAATAGTCACATACACTGTAGATATCTGTGAGGATTGCAAGCCAAGACCTTGGCTAGTCCCCACATTTGTGGTGAGAATTTGTTTTTTTCTCCAAATGCTATAACATATCATCAAAATATTTAAGAAACCCAGTTAGACCTCCAGTGTCCCTTTTGGGAAACCATGCAGGATGTTTTAAAATCTATTTAAATAAATTCTGTCACTGAAATAAATTCAACATTGCACTCCACATCCAATCAGACAGGGAATTCTGTTGGCTTTGCCTTCAAAGTACATCCACTGGCCCAGGCCACCATCAGCTCTCGCATGGATGCCTGCAAGAGCTTCCAACCTGGACTCCTCATTTCCTCCTGTCTTTCCCCCCCACTTTCATCAATTTTTCACATGCCACAGTAATTCTTTCCAAACACAGGTCACAGCAAGGTATTGTCTGCTGCAAACTTTCCAGTGACCTCCCACACCCTCCAAGAGGAGGCGGAGGTGAGTAGAATTAATTGGCCTACTCGCCCTCACGTGCTCTCCTTGTGGCCCTCTGAGCCACATATGTGTCACCCTCTCTGTGGGGATCCCTGCACGTCCCCCTTATTTAAAACTGAGCCACCAACCCCAACCAGCCCTGCCCTCCACCATACCCCTTCCCTGCTGTATTTTCCTCCCCAGTCACCATCCAACACAGAATATGTCTATTGTTTACATAGCTTATTGCCCGCTCCACCCACTTGAATGAAAGATCTGTGAGAATAGGGTTGTTTGTCCTTTTTTGTTTGCTGCTGTAATAATGCTGTCCATAGAACAGTGCCTGGCACGTGGTAAGTGCCCACTCAATATTGATTTAATATAGGAATTCTATGACATCCTAATGGAAGTCGCCTCAACCATGAACCTTCCTAAGCCTGAAAAGAAACAATGGTGAAGGCTGTGCCACCTAATGGCTGTAACACTATGGGAAAATTACCTGGCTCCTGCGAGCTTTCATTTCTCTGCAAAATGAGACACTTGCCATTCTGCCAGGTGTTTGTGAGGAGTAAGTGAGACAATGCATGTGGAGCGTAACACCGTGTCTGGCCCAGAATTCACACCTGAGAATGGTAGCAGCTCTTCTTAATTATTACATGATAGCATGTAGATGCCACACGGCTGCAGCGAGTGACGATGGGCCCGCCTGAGGCTCACTCACCAGCTGAGTGCTTGCTTTTAGTTGGTCTTACAGCCCTTGAAATTCAAACTTTGCCTCAATAAAGTTACAAATTATCATATCACATGAATGTTCGGGGACTCTCCCAAATAGTCAAAATTACAAGGTTAAGCTTCAAACACCAAGGTTTCCTGAAATATTAATTAACATTGGAAAAAGAAGCAACACCAAGGGAAATGAGAAAAACTTGGAGATAATTTGTAGAATTGTAGAATCGTGGAATTACAAGTAGCAGAAACCTTACAGAATGTCTATTTTAAACCCTGCTCTACAGATGACCCTTATGGTTCTTTCCCAGCTCATCCGGGACATCTGAATTTGCAGCAACTGCTTTACTTCCGACTGGCTACATTTGCAAAACCTACCCTAGACCAGGGCAGATGGGAAGCAGAAATCCTCAGCCTGAGCTGCAGTCCCATGCAGTAACCAACACTGCAGGCCTTGTGTCTTTCTCTCCTCACCTTGAGCAGCAGCCACACATTTAAATTGCAACATCACACTTGTCCTTCCAGGTAGCTCAGCACTGGCACGGCAAAGCTATGTCTCTTCTGTCACTGCCACATCGAGAGCGGGACAGTCTTCAGAGGCCATCAGATCAGCATTGGGTTCAGGTATGAGATCCACAGGAAGGTGCATGGGCTTTGGGGCCAGATGTCTCTGAATTCATCACCGGCTCTACCCTCATTAGCTGTGTTTTTAGACAAATCTACCAGCTTTTCCTTCCTCACAAGGAAATAGAGCTGTCAAACACATGTTCAGGGCCACGATGAAAAACAAAAACAGCATATGCAACAGCCTGGCTCAGAGTAGGCCACTGATAAGTTATAGCATTTTTATTACATTATAAATTATTTCCTGCTTCTATCTACCCTTCTGCATCTCATGCCTGGACCACTGCAGAATCACCTGCCAAGTCTACCTGCCCATAGTCTTGGCCTTCCCATTTATCCTCCAATGTAGCCAAAGAAATGTTGTCCAAAGCCCAGACACAGTCATGCCTTTTTTTTTTTTTTTTTTTTTGCTTAAATCCCCATAATAGTTCCAAAGGGCCACAGAATTCACTGTGCAAGGGAATATGAAGAGAGGGGAACCACCAGAGCTGAGTAAACCTAGTCTTTTAAATATTTTGCAAGGACGTGCCCTATGGGCTACACCAAACTTGCCACAGTCATATCTTCTTACATCGATTCTTTGATTCAACAAAAATCCACAGAGCACTTATTCTAGGGACGTTCTTCATTGAGTGCTAAGAATGCCGACATGGAAAAGGTAAATTCCTGCCCTCAAAGGTGGCAGTCTACTCAGAGAGATCCAAGGGCTTTCGGGTGTTACATCTGCATGGGGCAGAATAGGACCTCAGAGAAGGTGTTTATCCCCAGGAAGCAGTCAGGAAAGATTCTTAGAATAGGTGATGTTTGTGGTTATAGGATTAGATAAGTTCCTTCCTTGAGAAAGTATGAGATTCATCGGAAGTGTGAGTCTTCCTCTAAGAAGAAAATCAGCTTTCATTTAATAGGAACCTATGAGGCAAATCACCTGGATTAAAAGTGCTCTGTTATTCAGAGGCACTATAAAATATTTTAGGCTATGCCAATAAGAAAATAACCAACCGAAGCTTCTGCCGTAAACACTGATTCATTGAGCTGAAATGAAGGTCTCAAGTAGGATTTAACCATGTTCTGATGTCGATCCTAAGCAGAAATGTCCTCTGTGGTTTTCCCTTCTCTTTTATTATAAAGAGATATCACTGCCAGAGTTCTTAGTTGCAAGCAACAGAAGCCAACTCTGACTGATAAAGCAGTAAATAAGTTACTGAAAGAATTTTGGATGCATAATAATTACAAAAGGAGAATTGGTAACTTTACAGTAGAGAAAGTGACCTGGCTGACACCACCTTAATCAAGTGATCAAAGAAACACCAGGAGTAATGAGGCTGATCAACACCGTGTGCCTCCCAATACAATAGACTGAGAAGAAGATAGTATCACTTCTGTGGTATTCAGCCAAAAATATATGATATGACTTAAATCATGAGGAAATAACAGACAAACCCAAACTGAGGAAACTTTTACAAAATAAAATGCCTGTTTGCACTCTGAATCAATGTAAAGGCCGTTATAGAAAAATAAATACTGAGGAGTTATTTGGATTGAAGGAGACTAAAGATTTATGACAATAAAATATCATATGTAATCCTGGATTGGATCCTGAAACAGAAAATAATGGTTGTTTGCTTTGTGGTTTTTATTTTTGTCTTTTGGTTTTTGGTTTTTTGTTTGTTTGGTTTTTTTATTTGTTTGCTTGTTTGTTTTTGCTTTATAGGACAATTTTGATTTTTATCAGAATTTGATAAATGTCTATAGATTTGGGTGATAGAATTGTATCAATATGAATTTCCTGATTTTGATCATTGTACTAAGAATGATACGAGAGAAAGTAGGGTGGAGAGAAGGGTAGCTCAGAAACTTGTAAGGAGAGTTGATGAGCCAGTTTTGAACTTAAGCTTTCAGGAACATCCTGAATGGCCACTAGGGAAACCACGGCTCGCACTCTCACTGCCTTTTAGCTGTAGCCCAGCTTCAACACTAGGAACCAAAGGCCCTCAGCAAAAGGAACTTCTGAACCAGAAACTTGATGGGTACCCGGGACCCTCCCAAAGCTGGTGCTTCTGCCATGACCGTTTGCAGCAAAATGGGCCAGTGGAGAGTCGGATTTCTAGTTCTCACTTTCAAATCCCATCTTGTGCAGGGGCTAACGATCAGTGGAACTTATTAAAAGTATAAATGGTCTGGGTTTGAGCTGCAAGGGAGGCTGCAAAATCAAATTTGCTCATTCTGTGTTGAAGATGTGAAACTCATAAAGCAAGAATTTCCGCCCAAACATCAAAAGGTTGCCAATCAGACAACATGACTAATGTCCACTAAAAGGCAAGCATTCTTTTACAGTCAAATTATTTCATTACAGAGTCAGCCTTTACTCACCTAAGTTGTAAATCTTTATGTTTGTGTGGTTGTCAAAGTTTGTAAGATATGCTTTAGCTTGCTTTGGAAAGTCGTAAAATATGGCTAAGGTAAGATACAATGATAGTTCATAAATTCTACTTACTGTTACTCATTTCAGGCACAGCTGAAGTCAAAATTGCCCAGTTTAAAATAAACTTTTTTTTCTTTCTCTCTAGATGTTTGTTCTCCAACCACTATAAAATCTGTTAGTTTTCGAGGTGGACATTACAATTCATTGTCTTCTTTCTGCAGAAGTTTACAACAAGCTTGAATCAAATAAAAATGTTTTTGACCATTTCTAAGCCTAAAGCAACAGGGAGCCCTGTTTATTTCTACACACTAAAGCAGTGAAGAGAAAGATGAATAGGTGTTCCCACACAGAAAGAACAAGGCAGCCAGCAGTTCTCACACCATAGTATTACTACTAAGAATCACCCATCATATTTGCCAAAATCCAGATCCTTGAGCTCCAGCCCCCAGAAAGTGATTCAGCAGGAATGTGCTAAGGTCTGAGTTCTGCACTTTCAGCAAAATTCCTAAGTTGTTCTAAGGTAAACGGCACACAGTTGACACTTTGAGACCCTCCAGAGGAAGGGGTGGGGAAGAGCCTCCCAGGCAGGTGGTGTAGCGTGAATAAAATCAAGCAGTTATGGAGCTCTCTGGCACCTTCAGTGGATTGCAAGCAGTTCAGAATGGAGTGGCCAGGGAGGTGAATCAGGAGACCACAGCTGGGAGGAACTGGGCAAGTCCACATGACTGAGAAAAATGACCTTCCACAGAAAAACCACAGAAAAGATATTTCTAAACTCAACCTGGCCAGTGCTGCTTAGTCAGCCCATGAAAATCACATCTGCTGGCTCCCTACAGGTCTCTTTTTAAAAATTTATGGATTTATTTGTGTATTTCTGCCACCTTTGGTGCTGATTATCCACCCCCCAATGTTCATCCCCCAGCAACAAAGACTAAGATTCTCCGCTTCAACAGACTCTCCTCTCTTGGCATGCCTTTTGTCCTGAGAAGAAAACAATGTGCTTTTAATCTGGTGCTCCATCTCTGCCCCCGGTAGAGTAGGGTTGCCTTCCACCCCAGGCATGCAGTGCCTCTCCTGCCACAGAGTTCAGATCCCAGGTCCAGAGCTGTTTCCTTCTCAGTCCTCAACCCCCACCTTGTGACAGAAATGCATTTGCCTTATTCTGAATCAAAAGCCTCTTTCTCCACCCTCCACAACTCTCTTTCCCTAGATCGATGGGATTAGAAATGGCTGATTTCATTAGTCCAGTCGCAGCCTTGCTTTATTACTTTCTCATTTACAATGAAATAATGGGGAGCAAATGAAAGGGATTTGTCATTATCTAAGGACCCAATGAGGCTGGGAGGATGCCAGTCTCTGGAATCAGCTGCAGCCCTTCCTGGAGGCAGATAACAGAAATCGCTGCCTTTCAAAGAAAATCAGGATTTGTGACAGTTTGTGGAGTCCAGCAGGCAGCTTCACTGCCCACAAAGGCAGCTGAGACCAATAGCCCCTGGACCTCAGGATTCCTAATAATCACCCCAGGGACCTGAGTGGGACATTCATTCCTGCCACTTTCTGTATGACCATGGACAGTGCACTGAATTTTGCTAACCTTCAGGCTTGAGTCTGCATTAGAATCACCTCTGGAGAATTTCTGCATAGCGATACTCAGGTGCCACCCCAGTGATTGTGAGTCCTCAGGCCCAAGTGGATCCAGGAGTCCTCCTCTTTAGATGATGTCCACATGATTCTGATGCATGCTGACCCTGAGAACCCCTAAACTGGACATACATAGCCCTTGGTCCTCATGGACCACACTGGCCTCATTCTTGATGCACACACTTGTATATGTCATGAGAGAACATTTCCCACCTCCTTATTGTACATGTGCTGTTTCCTCTGCCTAGGACTTCCTTTTTCTCCTTCACCCTCACTCTTGTCTTCAACTAGCAAACTCTTCCACATTATAAAAGGTCCCAAACAAATATTACCACCTCTGTACCATTTGTCCTAATTCTCAGAGGCAGAAGTTGTCACTCTCTCCTCTTTGTGCACAGAGCACTTCCTACAACCCTTCCTCAGAGTGCACATTTCATTACGTTTCACATGTCTTCCCCTCCACTTGATGAGATCCATGGATTTGTATTCTGTTCATCTCCATATCCTCAGAACCCAGAAAAGCGTCTGGCACATGAGCGGATGTGTGAGTCCATTCTCACACTCCTATAAAGAACTGCCCAAGACTGCATAATTTATAAAGAAAAGAAATTTAATTGACTCACAATTCCACATAGCTGGGGAGCCCTCAAGGAACTTACAATCATGGCAGAAAGGGAAGTAGACACATCTTCACAAGACAGCAGGAAAGAGTGTGAACGTGCAGGAAAAAGCTACCATTTATAAAACAGATCTCATAAGAATTCACTCACTATCACAAGATAGTGAGTGAATTCATTGGAGGAACCAACCTCATAATCCAATCGCTTCCCTCCTTCAACAAAGGGGGATTACAATTTGAGATGAGATTTGGGTGGGGACACAGAGCCAAACCATATTAGCAGGTATTCAAAATGTGCATGTTGGGTGAAATAATGAAACAATCAATCAATCAATTTTCAGCCAATTCTATTGTCTGTTAAGCCCCAGCTCTCAGTTTATGAATGATAAAATGTACTATTGTCTGAGTGATGTGATTTCAGAGAGATCAATAGCTCTCTCTATACCCCAAAATAGCTTCCCTCAAATCCCATTATGGTGCATGAAATTCTCACCATTAGTTTACTCATTTAATTAAAAAATATTGATTGTGACAAGAACTATAAAGGTAAGTTCTTGAAATTGTGGTTGGATGCAGTCTAGCATTCCCATCTGAGCACAGCAGTGGAAGGAGCTCCTTTTAATATGGAAGGAAACACTATACCATGGAAGGTTTTAAGGAAGAGTTTCTGGCACTTGGAGAATTGGTGGCCTCATTCTCTGAGCAAAGGAAGAAACCTAGGAGGAGGAGCAGATGGAGTGGATGGAAAGGGATAATGAGTTCATTTGGGGGCATGTGGAGTGTGCCTCAAGGGAGGTGGCCAGTAAGTGATGGATATGAGGATCTGGGGCTCAGAGGAGAAGTGCCCTGGGAGATTATAATTAGGAAGTTACCCAAGTGTGAGCAGATTCAGACCATGCAGTGGAGTAGATGACATCACACATGGAAAGGTTACAGCATAAGCCAAAGACTAAATATAGGAGAAATCTCTTAGTAAAGAGAAGTTAAGACACCTGACATTGAAGCTAAGCACTTCAATGTAATCCTCCCAATATGCCTAGCACTGTGCCTGTCACATCATCTTGCTCAAGTAACATTGTTGAATGACTGAATAAATGGACTTTGGGTTGTAAGTACTATTACTATTTTCATTTTCTTGGTAAGGCAACTACAGCATAAAAAGCAAAATGACTTAACTAGGATTATAATTAGTAAGAGGTAGAGCTGTACTTCAAACTTAATTTTGTCTGACTTAGGGGTCAAACTTTGCTATCCTTATGACATCATTTGAGGTGACAGCTGCTGGCAGCCATGCTAGTTCCTGACAACTACATAAAGAGGGTGACAGTGATGTACTGGAGTTGGCTCGGACCAGCTCATGAAAGCTGATTGTGCACACCTCATCCCAATGCTGTAGGCAAGCGACTTCATGTCGGTAGCTTAAAACTGGCTACCATTTTTGGAAGTATTTACACCATGAAAATTTGCAAATGCTACAAATCAGGGGTTTTTTGTTGTTGTTTTGTTCTTGCTATTGTAACTTATTTGCATTTAGAAAGACAGTTTTTAAATCTTTACCCGATACCACTGAAGGGAAGCCAGAGCCCCTTATTCCCATTTTGCAGAGGAAAGAGACCCAGATGTTTAAATTGTTGAAATCCTCAGGTGGTTACAATTCTCCTTTGTATTGCATGTGATAAAACTGAAGCCTCTAAAATTAAATGAGTCAGATGAAGTAATATAGCTACTGAGTGCATATTGTTGTATACAGCTGGTATTCATTTATTTTCTTTGCCGTAAAGTGCTAAGGTGGGAGGTGGAGAGGAGATAAGATCAGTCCTCCCCACTTGCAGGGAATAAGAGGTGTATTACCTGTAGAGAATTTAAAATCTTCAGTAAAGTTGATAAAAGGTGTGTCTGCTGTTTATTAACACCATGTTCTAGCAATTCTAAACAACGTCAGTAAGAAAGTCTCCTCCCCCTGGGGTGGGTTGCTCTCACCCTCCTTTTAGTACACCATCAATTGATTTTTTTAAATACATGTATCTATTTAATATACGTTTTCACATACATTGGCATAAGTTGTTCATAATGTCCTCTTTTTATCTTTTTAATGTAAGCTACACATTTTATCACTAAATACATTTTTAACATTTATTTTAAACATTTTTTACTTTCTCGATCGCCCATTCCACAGGTTTCTCCATTTTGTTAAAATTTTCAAAGAACCAGCTTTTGGATTTGTTGATGTTTGCTATTTTTTATTTTTAATGTCATCAATTTCTGTTTATATCATTATTATTTTGTGCTCTTCCTTCTCTAGTTGACTCTATTGTTCTTTTTCTCACTTCTTCAGTCGGAGTCTTAGCTAATTGTTAGGCCTTTATCTTTTTCTAATACAAACACTTCAGTCTATAGTTTACTTCCAAGTAACCATTTTGATGCATATAATGTTTTCAAATGAAATATTTTTATATCATTTTCTCCTAAATATTTCTTCTTGGACGCATGAGTTGTATAGAATCGAAGGTTTGTTTTCCAAACATATGAGGTTTCTAGTTAAATTGTTGTTAACAATTTCTTGGCTATTCCCATTGAAGTCAGTAAACATAGTTTTTATGATACCAAATATCTGAATATTTGTTTTGTTTTGTGGCCTAATGTATGTCAGTTTTCATATGCTCCCTGTATGAATATGAATGAAAAACTGCTGTTTTCTGCAATTGTTGGGTAAAATGCCCTAGATGTATCTTTTAGCTCAAGCTTAATAATTGTATTTTCCAAATCTTACTTATCCTTACTGATTATTTGGGTATTTACACTATCAATTATCGAGAGAAAAGTGTTAAAAATCTCCTGTAATACTGAAATTGTCTATTTATTTTTCCAGTTCTGTCAATCTTTGCCTCATATACATTGTGGCTATGTAATTTGATAGATACAAGGTTAATTAGTTATATCTTCCTGGGAATGGAAACTTATTTCATTACATAGTGAATCTCTTTTATCTCTAGCAAAAGTGTTTTCTTAAACTAATTTTTACCTAATATTGCAACAGTTTTGCCAAATTCTTCTGTGTAGTATTTGCCAAGAATATAATTATGTGCATTTTTGTCTTTTTCATGTCCTATGTTTGAGGTCATTATGAATATCATGTTCATTGATTTTTTTAAATAAGTATGATAATGTTTGTCTTCACAGCACTTGCAGATATATTTGGGTTTATCTCTATCATTAAATTCTGTGCTATGTGTATCTTCTATGTTTCCTTTGCTCCTTTTCATTATTTTACTTTTTAATTGATATTTTTCTCATCCCATATATGTCTATCTACTGCATGAGAAGTTATGGCCTGTATTTCTAGCTCATCCTAGAAATTCTAATATGTTTATTTAGCGCACTTAGTATTTCAGAATCTAAGATCTTGGAACGTTTTTATTCCCTTCACTCCCTTCTGATCTTACATTCTATTATGCTTGTGTACTTTAATTATATTCTTTAAAACTCCACAAGATATCATTTTTCCTGTTCTATGTTATTAAGGTTTGTTTTGATTTACCCATATATTTACTGCTTTCCTTATCATCATTTCTTCTTGCATCTCAAACCTTCCATCTGGAATTATTTTTGTTCTGCCTAAAATACAATCTTCATGATTACTTCACTGAGTGTTAGTTGGTGGTCAATTTTCTCAGTTTTTGCCTATCCAAAAAAGTCCTTTCTTTTCTCCTCATTCTTAAGAGATATTTAAATTATCAGTTATTTTTTCATAGCACTTTGAAGATATTATTCTACTGTTTTCTATGTTCCATTGTAGCTATTAAGAAATCAGCTGTTGGTGTATTGCTGTTTCTTTGTAAATTACTTTTTTTCTCTGTGCTCTTATAATCTTCTGTCTTTGGCATTCTGTAATTCTATCAGGCTTTGCCTAGGTGTGTTTTTTATGTTATTTTATCCTGCCTGAGATTCACCACAACTTCCACATTTGCAGATGTGTGTCTTTCATCAATGTAGGATAATTCTCAAACATTATTTTTTCAAATATTACCTCTACCCTGTTCTCTCCTCTCTCCATCTGAAATTGCAAACTGACATGTTCAGTTTCTCATTTAAACCCCATACAAGTTAATCTTGCTTCCTTTTTTTCCATCTCTTTATCTCTAATTGGTATACCCTGAGTAATTTCTGTAAGTCTATCTTCTAGTAAATTGATTCTTTCTTCAGTTGTGTATAATATGCTATTAAATTTTATTTATTGAGTTTTTAATTTCAATTATTGTTCATTCATAGAAATTGTTTTGTTTTTTATTCATATCTAATTAGTCACATTTATTGTTCTTACGCTTTCCTCATTTTCAATTCATTTATTTATTTAAATATAGAAACAACTGAACTGTGTATCCTGGCTCTGATAACTTCAATATCTAATCTCACAGTCTGTTATTTCTTCTTACTGGTTCTCACTCAAGATGCCTTGTTTTTTTTTTGTGTGTGTGTGTGTGTGTGTGCATGTGTGTGTGTGTGTGTGTTGGGGGATGGCTTTGTGACTATTAACATCAGCTCATATTTCTTGGAACTTTATCAGTGGGAATTCTTTGGGGCCTGAGTTAAAGGTGAGTTATTTCAGAAATAATTTGTATTTCCTTATAATAGTCTTCTGAAAGCTCTATCAACTCATACCCATTTAAAATTAATTTATTGGCTTAAAATTTTGTTGAACTACCCAGAGAGGGTGAATTTGGGCTGCAAACCCCAGTAAGGACTGGTTTCTCAAGTTTTCCTCTGTTGTTGATTTCTAATGTAATTCTTCTATGGTCAGAAAACATACTTTGTATTATTTCAATTTATTTAAATTTACTGAGACTTGTTTTATGGCCTAACACATAAAGAATATTTAATATACACTTGAACGTGTATTTTGGGGCTGGGCAGACTAACATAACTATAATCCCAGCCCTTTGGGAGGCCTAGGCAGGAGGATCTCTTGAGGCGTGGAGTCCAAGACCAGCAACACAACACAGCAAGACAACACAGCAAGACCATATCTATACACACACACACACACACAGACACACACACACACACACATTAAAAATTAGCCAGGCATCATGGCATACAGCTGTAGTCCTAGCTACTCAGGGAGACTGAAGCAGGAGGATCACTTGAGCCCAGGCATCCAAGGTTACAGTGAGTTGTCATTATGCCACTGCACTCTAACCTGGGTGACAGAGTGAAAACCTGTCTCTTAAAAAAAACAAACAAATGTGTACATTTTACTATTGTTGGGTGGAGTGTTCTACAGAGGTCAGTTAAGTCATGTTAGTTGAGTTAGTTGGTAGTGTCATTTTAATTCTTCCATGTCCTTCCTGATTTTTTGCCTATTATATTTTCTATTAGTTATTGTGAGTAGGTACTGAAATCTTCAATTATTACTGTCAAGTTTTCTATTGCACCTTTTAATCCTTTTGCTTTTAGAGCTCTGTTGTTAGTTGCATGTATGTTTATCATTTTTATAGCTTCCTGATAAATTGAACCTTTATCACTATTAAATATCTCTCTTTGTCTCTAGTAACATTCATTTTGTTTTAAAGTCTATTTTGTCTAATGTTTCTATAGCCACTTCAGCCTGTTAGTAGAGACACTGCAGCTTGGACACTTTGATAATATATCTTTTTAAATTTTTTTTACTTTCAACCTACTTGTGTTTTGACTCTAAAGTGGTACTTTTTTTTTTTTTTTTTTTTTTTTTTTGAGACGGAGTCTGGCTCTGTCGCCCAGGCTGGAGTGCAGTGGCCGGATCTCAGCTCACTGCAAGCTCCGCCCCCCGGGTTTACGCCATTCTCCTGCCTCAGCCTCCCGAGTAGCTGGGACTACAGGCGCCCGCCGCCTCGGCTAGTTTTTTGTATTTTTTAGTAGAGACGGGGTTTCACCGTGTTCGCCAGGATGGTCTCGATCTCCTGACCTCGTGATCCGCCCGTCTCGGCCTCCCAAAGTGCTGGGATTACAGGCTTGAGCCACCGCGCCCGGCCTAAATGTAGACACCAATGGTCAGATCCTGGGATGTTTTCATCTAGTCTTACAATCTCTGCCTTCTAATTGGAGTATTTAATATAACAATTGATGTGATTGGATTTATGTTTGCCATTTTGTTGTTTATTTTCTATATGTTTCTCGTCATTTTTGTTGCTCTGCTTCTCCTTTACTGCCCTCTTTTGTGTTAAATAGATGTTTACTAACCTATTATTCTCTATAACTCAGCTCAGAGTTACCCCTGCCTGAAATCCTTTCCTGACACAGTCCCCAATCTGCCCATGTCCCTAACTAGATTGGAAGTCTTTCTCTGGGTTCCCATTGCCAAAGCAGAAGCAACACTAGTCTATGAGCTTCTCAAAGAAAAAAAAATTACTTTTCTATCACTACATTCTCACATAGAGGCTGGCACATATAGGAGTTCAATAAATGCTTGTTTAGGGATAAAGAAAATAAGTTAACAATTGCAGTTTTATGTATTGAGTGCTGAGATGAAGAAAAGCACGAAATGCTCAAAGATCCCAAGGAAGGAAGGATCTAACTTAAACTTAAGGTCAGGGCATCCTTCCTAGGACCCACGAGATGAATAGCAGTGAAGTCTATCAGAAGGACAGAATGATATACCAGCAAGACAGAACTAATGTAGTGTTTTGCAATATAGAGATTATGTGCCATCATGGAAGATCATTTTAGGTGGTGTAGGGAAACCTTTCTCTCTCTCTCTCTCTCTACACACACACACACACACACACACACACACACACATACACGTGTGTGTATATATATATACACATTTTTTTTTCCTTTTTAAGGTGGAGTCTCCCTCTGTCACCCAGCCTGTAGTGCAGTAACACAATCTCGGCTCACTACAACCTCTGCCTCCCAGGTTCAAGTGATTCTCCTGCCTCAGTCTCTCGAGTAGCTGGAAATACAGGCGCACACTGCCACACCCAGCTAATTTTTTCTATTTTAGTAGAGATGGGGTTTCACCTTGTTGCCCAGGCTGGTCTTGAACTCCTGAGCTCAGGCAATCCACTTGCCTCAGCCTCCCAAAGTGCTGGGATTACAGGTGTGAGCCACCATGCCCGGCCAAAACCTTTACACTTTTATTTCATTGGTTATACATTTATTTTCATATGAATTAGAAAAAAACTGTGCATACACCATATGCTCACATACACACATCTACTACATCAAACCCATCCTCTCACACCTATTGTTGCTCAAAGTCTTCTTTGTAAGTAACAATTAATCTTAAAACAAACATTAACTGAATAGTGGTTCAATTGGTATACGAAAGTGGCAGCATTGTGAAAGTGATATTTAAATACCTGGAGTTTGGGAAGCATTGAGCTAAAGCACAGAGCTGTGAACAAGCATGGTGAGGTAGATGTTGCAGACAGTTGAAACCAGCAGAACTATAAACTATATGTGGGGATAGTGTGAGGAAGAGGCTGAGTGGCCGGAAAGGAGCCATATCATACCCTGCTTTAAACACTTGCAAATAGTTTGGGGTTTCCTCCAAGGGAAGTGCATGGGGGAGAGGAAAGAATCAGCAAAATCACTAGGATTTGGGTTGAGCAAATGAAACATTCAGTCCTATCGGGGGAACCAGCCCCCAATATTTCAATGTAGGTTCTTTTCTATTTTCCCTAAGTGTCAGCTGGTCTGAGAAATAAATAGAAAGAGTACAAAAGAAAGAAATTTTACAGCTGGGTCTCCGGGGGTGACATCATATGTCAGCAGGTTCCATGATGCCCCCTGAGCTGCAAAACCAGCAAATTTTTATTATGGATTTCAAAAGGGGAGTGGTATACGAATAGGGAGTGGGTCACAGAGATCACATTCTTCAAAGGCAATAAAATACCACAAGGGCAGAGAGGCAGAGTGAGATCACAAGGCCAGGGCAAAACTAGAATTACTGATGAAGGTCCATGTCCTGCTGGGCACAAGTTGTCATTGATAAACATCTTAACAGGAAACAGGGTTTGAGAGCAGACAACCGGTCTGATTAGAATTCACCAGGCTGGAATTTCCTAATCCTAGCAAGCCTGAGGGCACTGCAGGAGACCAGGGTGTATTTCATCCCTTATCTACAACTGCATGAGACAGACACTCCCAGAGTGGCCATTTTAGAACCCTCCCCTGGGAATGCATTGGTTTTACCAGGATTATTCCTTGCTGGGAAAAGAAGTCAGCAATATTTCTCCTATTCACTTTCTGAAAGAAGAGAAATATGACTCTGTTCTGCCTGGCCCTGTAGGCAGTTAGACTTTACGGTTATCTCCCTTGTTCCCTGAAAATCTCTGTTACCCTGTTCTTTTCAGGGTGTCCATATTTCATATTGTTCAAACACGCATGCTTTACAAACAATTTGTGCAGGTAACACAATCATCACAGGGTCCTGAGGCAACATACATCCTCAGCTTACGAAGATGACAGGATTAAGAGATTAAAGACAGGCATAGGAAATCTCAGGAATATTGATTGCCAAAGTGATAAATGTCCACAAAATCTTCACAATTTATGTTCAGAGATTGCAGTAAAGACAGGCGTAAGAAATTATAAAAGTATTAATTTGGGGAACTAACAATGTCCATGAAATCTTCACAATTTATGTTCTTCTGCCATAGCTTCAGTTGGTCCCTCTGTTTGGGTTCCCTGACTTCCTGCAACACAATCCAATACTTTAAAATCTTGAGTTAGAAGAGAATAATTTGAGTGTCCCTAACATAAAGATAAATATTTAAGGTGATGGATATCCCAGTTACCTTGATTTAATGTTTACACATTATGCAAATGTGTCAAATTATCACACATAACCTCAAAGTATATATATCTATTACATGTCAATAAAAAATAAAAAGATTTAAAACAATATAAGTCTGGAGAAATACTTACCAGCTGAAATAATCAGACATGTAAGTCAAGATAAATGTAAAGCATATTCATGGTAGCATCATCTTTGTTGGTGAAAAACTTTAAACATGGAACAAAAGATCGAGGCCAGGCATGGTGGCTCACAACTGTAATCCCAGCACTTTGGAAGGCCAAGGTGGGCATATCACTTGAGGCCAAGAGTTCAAGATCATCCTGGCTAACATAGCGAAAGTCCATCTCTACTAAAAATACAAAAAATTAGCTGGGTGTGGTGGCACATGCCTGTGATCCCAGCTACTCAGTATGCTGAGGCACAAGAATCGCTAGAACCCAGGAGGCAGAGGTTGCACTGAGTTGATATCATGCCACTGCACTCCAGCCTGAGTGATAGAGGGAGACCCTGTCTCAAAGAAAAAACTCAAAAGGAGTACACTGCAGTAGATCCATGCCTGAAGGATACAGTTATCAAAGTCATTTTTTAAAAATATGCTATGACATGGGAGAAATGCTCACAAAGAAAGTTAAGTTTAAAACCTGAATATCAATCTGTATATTCAGCAAGACATATTCATTATAGGAAAAATAAATGGAAAGAAAAAATATATATAAGTGTATTTATATCATGGTTCTATTTGGGGATACACTCACCATTAAAAAAAAAAACTTTTTTTTTTTTTTTTTTTTTTTTTTTTGAGACGGAGTCTCGCTCTGTCACCCAGGCTGGAGTGCAGTGGCCGGATCTCAGCTCACTGCAAGCTCCGCCTCCTGGGTCCAAGCCATTCTCCTGCCTCAGCCTCCCGAGTAGCTGGGACTACAGGTGCCCGCCACCTCGCTCGGCTAGTTTTTTGTATTTTTTTTTAGTAGAGACGGGGTTTCACCGTGTTAGCCAGGATGGTCTAGTCTCGATCTCCTGACCTTGTGATCCGCCCGTCTCGGCCTCCCAAAGTGCTGGGATTACAGGCTTGAGCCACCGCGCCCGGCCAAAACTTTTTTAAAGTTTACTATTTTCTAAAATTTCTACCACAAATAATATCATTTTTTATTTATTTTTATAGATAGAGAAAAAGTTATTTTAAAAAATAAAAGGGTATTTTCACAAAGATGGAACCAAGCACAAAGAATGAAGTTTTGGCCTCTCCTAAAACCAAAGCCAAACAGAAGCTTTAAAGGCCAAGAAGGCAGTGCTAAAAAACACTCATGCCAAAAAATAAATGAAAATTGCATATCATCCACATTTCAATGGAATAAAATACTGTGGCTCTCAAGGCAGCCCAAATTCTCTAAGAAGAGCACCACCAGGAGAAACAAGCCCGACCACTACTCCATCATCAGATTTCCCCTGACAATGGAGTTGGCCATGGAGGAGATCAAAGGCAACAACACACTTACGTTCAGTGTAGACGTCAAGACCAATAAGCAGCAGATCAAACAAGCTGTGATGAAACTCTATGACTTTGACTGGCCAAGGTCAACACCGTGATCTGGTCTGATTGAGTGAAGAGGAGTGCATTTGATCTTCCCTAAGATGCTTTGGATGTTACCAGCAAAATTGTGATCACGTAACAGAATCCAGTTGACTAATCCTAAATATAACAATTTTTTTTCACCACCAAAATAAAGGAGAAAAAAAAAAAAAGGAAAAGGAAATCACTGAGGACTATTCATTGCTACCCCTGTAATAATCTCCCCAGAAAAAAGACAAAGAACAGATCTTGAGACTAATTTTAAAAATCAGAGGGTGTATTCAAATTTCCTTTTGTAGTCACTCCCCTTTTGTCCCCTGCTGTGGGAGTGCTAATACAAGGATCTGGGCTTTTATTCCTGGAACCCTGGGCTAATCTTTGTCAATAATGGCTTCTTGAAACTATTTTCTAAACCAAAATGGAGGGCATGGAACACAAGGAGAGATTTCTGACCAGTCCCCAGTGTCTGTCCTGTACAAATGAACTTTTAAAGGGAGACAGAATAGAGAAAATGAAATGTAAGAAAAAAAAAACTGTTTCTTATATTCATGCTAATTACTTTAATTATCTGATCCTTTTTTAAGGAATGGAGTAAAATAAAATTTAGATTTATATTTTTTGTAATTTAAGGATAAGCATTCTTTAATATTATCATTTTCCTCTTTATTCATTAGTGAAATCACAGACTGTCAGACTTGGGAAGGGCCTTCAAGTTCATCTGGTGCAATCCTTTCCTTTTGCGAAAGGAAAACTGAAACTCAATTCTGAGTTGATTCAGAATTTCATCAAGGAAACAACATAAGGACAAGAATGAGGAGGAACAACTGGGATGTTATTTAAAAATTACATGATTTGAAATTATGCAGAATGTTAATATTTCTTAGCCACATAACCTTAAATGAAATGTCTCATTGGCACTGAGACTCAACTCTACGATTGTAAATTGGGATAATGTTACCCACTGAGTGAATGTCTGGAAAACAGTAAGCAAGTCCTGTGTGCACAGTTGGGTCTTGAACTCAGCCAGACACTGTGCTATGCAGGTGACACAAGCTTCATACGATACTGCACACTGACTGTTCATACCGCCGTCCCAGTGTTACCAACCAAGAATCCAAGTTACAGAGCTAGAAAGCGACAGAGTCAAAATTTACGCACAACTCACCAATTCAAGAATCGGAGCTGTTAAATGCCAAAAGTACCACAAAAATTGCCAAGTGCTCGAAATGTAAAGATTTGGTCTTTTTTCTAACTATCCAAAGTGATTGGGGTTTTTCTCAGATTCAAAATCAATCTGAACTGGCAGCTTTGCCTCCAGAATGCTTTGCTAAGTGATAACTCAGGTGCATGCCAAGGGGTCTCTAAAGGTCGTCTGATCTTAGATGTGCACATCCTGATCTTCTCTTGGTGTAGACAGACACAGGACCAAGGCAGTCCTGGGAAGGAAGCTGAAGATACAACTCAGAGATGACCACTGACTGGGAGTCAAGAGCCCACAGTCCTATTACTGGCTCCACCACTGATAACCCTCATGACCGTGGATGTGGTCATTGACCTTGCCAAACCTCAATTTCTGCATCCATAAAATGGCAACTGAGATAGCAGAGTTGTGCAGCGGAAGCCTGCTGGGCCCATAAAGTGGGAACTGATGTCAAATAAGGACCCAGGTGCCTGGGCCAGATATTGACAAGTTTAGAAGGGAACTTCAAGATCCCTAAGCCCCAGGGGTCTTAAACTGAAAGCCTCTAGGGGCTAGGCTGGCCACATAAATCAAGGAAACAACTTCACTGTAGGTCAATAGGGAGCAGTGGGGACTGCGGTAAACCAAGGAGATTCATCAAAAGAACTGTCAAGTTCCAGCTCTGTTGCGGAAATGTGGACCTAGGACTACTAGATCTCTGCATTACCAAAAGAAGGCAGAAATTTGATATTTCATAAAACCTATTCTGAATTTTTAGTGTTGACAAATAACTCAATTTTTTTTGGTACTCTCTAGGCTAACCACACAAGTCTGAGGCTAGATAAGGCCCTTGGGCCAATGTTTGCACCCTCTCACTCAAACCCACATCCCGCTCATCCCAGGCTAAGACACTGAGGTTCAGTGAGGTGAATGGAGTGGTCTCACGTGTCCAGGGCTATAACCCAAACATCCTATCACCAAGTTCTAGTTTTTTTCATAGCACCTTGCCACTTCTCCTTTGAGTCCTTGGAGAGGACTAGAAAATGGAAGATTATAAATTAACCTAGCGAGCAGCAAACTTCAGCCTCCCCTCTCAGCCTGGCAGTGTTATATGGCCAGAGTGCAAGGCACAAAAGAGATGATTCAGTATCTCATTTTCTGACATACCAGGAGTAACCGGTGGGAGGAAAGAGACGATGGGCTCACGTCACAGCTGCAGGGAAATTTATTTCTGTTTCAGACATCGATGTGTCTGCATATTCATAAAAGTCTCAATCGTTAATCCAGTAATACCACAATTTCCTGTCTATTTTCTCAGGTGTTACCTCTTTCTTATCTGCTGAGTAAAGAATACCCCCAAATAGCTGTGTTT
The DNA here is from genome assembly GCF_000951045.1 of Mandrillus leucophaeus. NCBI lineage: Eukaryota > Metazoa > Chordata > Mammalia > Primates > Cercopithecidae > Mandrillus > Mandrillus leucophaeus. The sequence continues at coordinate 2,305,622 of NW_012101732.1, forward strand.
CTTTCTCCCACAGAAAGATATGCTGTTGCCAAGAGAACCAGCTTCAGAAGTCAGAACCATGCAAAATAAAAGGCATCAGGTTATGCAGGAACAATTATGCCCAAGACCCTAATTGGATTATCAGCAGCCCAAAATTCAGCTTTAAGCAATTATCTATTCCAAGTCTATGAAAAAAAAAAAAAAAAGCACAAGTCATTTCTTAGCTGTCCTTCCTGGGAAGAAGGTTCTTCTTGCAATGCGTGGGAGATTTCTATTAATGAGGCAGAAAACAAATTCTTGGAGGAAAAAAGAATTACATACATCCACACAACCTGTTACTTCATTTTCTTCCGTTATGAAAAGATTTTTTAAAAGTCTAAAAATGCGAATAATTTAAATCTCTATTCACAGCCCAGTACTGTACTGAGACCTGCAAAAGATCAGGTAATTCTTTTCAAATTTCATAAATTATTTCTGTGAATCATCAGACTTCAATTAAAGACAGCATGAATTACAGGCCTTCCATGTGCCAGCCCCTATACTGGGTACAGAGCTGAGTGGGATTAATTGGTGAGCCCTCCCAAGAACTTGGAGTCTTCTGAGCTCAGAGCCTTGGGGTTAGAGAAGTCAGCACTACCCAGACAATCACAGAACCATGAAACTTGTGTGAGTCTGGACGTGTACACCAAGGGCCTTGTAAACAGCAGACAGAACAAGGAATAATGCCTGGGAAAGTCAAGGAAGGCTTCCTGGAGGAGGTGAAACAAATATTGAAGGATGAGTAAGAGTTTGCAGGACTGACAAAGTAGTGGATTGTCATTATGATAAGAGAAGACAAGCAATACATGGTCACAAGGTGTGAAAATTCTTGTTGGTTCAGGGGCCCCTGGGTAACTGATAACAGGGTCCCATGGTGCACAGGATGTCATGCAGCTCCTGTAATTTCGTGCAAAGTGTTTTGGTTATCATTATCTCATCTAACCTAGAATAGTCCAAAGTCCATGAGGCGAGTACTTGAACTGAGAACTTCCCATATTCCAGCCATATGGGTAAGTGTTTTATATATATATATATTTTTATATTTAATATATATATATATATATATATAATTTCACTTCCTTTTTCTATCAGGCCTTTGCAGGAGATCTCCTTCCTAATCCCATGTTGCAGACTGGGGAAGACAGCGGGCCATTGGTAACCTTCCCCAGGTCACGAAGCAGCAGAGGGGTAGAGCTCGGATTCACACCTCGGCAGCCGACTCCAAGACCACACTCTGTCCGTGCATGTGCCACCCATGTGACACCAAGCAAAGCCCATTAGTGAGTTCTTGCTAGGATGAGGACTGAAGCCCCAGGAGGTCAATGAAGAACACGAGGTCCACGTTATAAGACAAACTGCCTCAACTGCTCACTCTCATGATGGCTTGTTAATGCATCCTCTGTGCCATCCTGGGAATGGTGGGGCAGATGGAAGCCAGGGTCACTTGAGGCTGGAGGTATTGAAATTGGCTCCAAGAATTAATGACTAGCTACAAAAAGGCACAGAGGATACAGGCAGGGTCTGAATTTGGGGCTCTATCCACATCTCCAATGCTGTGGCTCTTTCTACTTGACTGTGTGGTCCAAAGTGAGCAGCTCCCAAAATGCCCCATGCAGCCTAAAGTCTCTAGGGTTAGCAGGATCTTAGGCAAATAAAGGTCAGATAGCACCAGCCCCTGTGACATTTCTAATCAGTGGCTGCCTTCCTCCTGGCACATGGGTCTTGGGATTGCCTGTTCCTCCACGCAGCAGCTCTGATAGGAATTCTCCTTGTCAGCCTATCAGAGTGACCCTCAGAAGAGGGGCTGACACAAAAGTCTCCCCAGGATATTTCTGTTTAATTATTTATTCCTAACTTTGGCCTCTTCTTCCCTTCTCACAAACACCAACAACACCTCATCCCTAAACCTTTTAAAGAGTAGGAAGTAGGCCAACTCTGAGGCAGAGAGTAAATTTGAATCTTGACTCCACATTTTATTAACCTCTTGGGAATGGAGGCCCCTCAGCTATAAAATGGGATTTATTCGTTCAACACATATTTCTTGAGCACCTACAATGTACCAGAGACATAGATTTCATAGTCAGCAAAACAAACTGAGTCCCTGCCTCATAAAACCTACAGTCTAGCAGGAAACAAAAGCAATGAAATCAGCCATTACAATCAATGTGATAAGTGTTTGGGCAGAGGAAGCCCAGTTCTTAAGTCAGGAGGGTGGTATTTCCAAGCCTTATCCATGCAGTTTGAAAGCGGATCTTCCACATCCAATGCCTGGAAGCATTTTGAAAGAAGTGTGGTTGGGACCAAGAGGCTGTGGGATGAGGATAAGCTTTAGATTCAGACAAGACCAGGCACACCGTTTACTAGACATGCTGTTTCCTTTCTGCAAAATGGGTATACTAGCAAGACCTACTTTCTAGGTTTATTTCTTTTTTATTTATTTTTTTTTTTTTTTTTGAGAATGAAATGAGATCATGTCTGTTATTCTTTTCTTCTTTATTTTGTTTAAGACAGGGTCTCACTCTGTCACTTTAGGCTCTTCAGTGCAGTGCCACAATCACATCTCACTACAGCTCCAAATTCCCTCAATTCTCCCACCTCAGCTTCCCAAGGAGCTGGGAAGACAGGCACATGCCACCATGCCAGGCTAATATGTTTATGTTTATACTTATATGTTTATGTTTATTTTGTAGATATGAAATCTTGCTTTGTTGCCCAGGCTGGTCTCGAACTCCTGGCCTCAAGCAGTCCTCCTGCCTTGGCCTCCCAAAGTGTTGGGATGAGAGGCATGAGCCACTGCAACCGGCCCATGTCGGTTCTGAATCTGGCACATTGCAGGCATTCAGTCTACACTCATCCCTGTCCTCCATGTCCCTCAGTGCAGGTGGCAGCACCTGGCAAGGCCTGAGCTTGGAGCAGTAACAGGAGGCACGCAGTCACTGAGGCAAATCCTCTTCTTTTAATCAGTCCCTTGTAAATTTAGTAAATCCTATAATGTGCAGGAAGCAGAATGAGCCCCCAAAAACTCTACATTAAAATACAAAAAAAAAATCTAGTTTTAATCACAACTGGGGGACCAATTTCCTGTGTTAATTAATCTTGTGAAAATCAGAATTTGATGAAATAAGTAAATCACAAGCCATGGAAAAACATTGAAGTGGATGTGGTTCATGCTTTTGTAAATGACATTACAGTAATCCCGCCCTTATCCTCAGGGGATACGTATCAAGACACCCAGCAGATGCCTGAAACTGAGTATTGAACTGAACCCTTATATATACTGGGGTTTTTTCCTATGCATGTGTATCTATGAAAACGTTTAATTTAAAAATTAAGCACCATAAGAGATTAACAACAATAATTAAGAATAAAATGAAACAACTATAACAATATGCCAATGTAACTACTCTTGCTCTTTGAGGTCATTATCAAGTAAAAGATGGATTACTTGAACACAGGCACTGTGATACCACAATGGTCGATTTAATAACTGAGATGGCTGCTAGATGACTAACGGGCAGCTAGCGGGTGCAGCATAGGAACACTGGACAAAGGGATGATTCATGTTGTGGGCCGGATGGAGCAAGATAGCATGAGACTTCACCATGCCACTCAGAATAGTATGCAATTCAAAACTTATGAATTGTTTATTCCTGGAATTTTCCATTTAATATTTTTGGGGCGTGATAACTGAAACCACAGAAAGTAAAACTGTACATCAAGGGGAACTGCTGTGTATTTGTCGTTGTTTCAAAGCTGGGCCATGTTGGGGTTTTTGGTGGTTTTTTTGTATTTTTTTAGTCAATATATCATAGTTACATATAGTTTAGGGGGTACATTTGATATTTTGATATCTATGTATAATATATAATGATCAAATCAGGGTAATCGTAATGTCCATCACCTCAAACATTTTTTTTCTTATTTGGGAACATTACAATTCTTTTCTTCCAGCTTGGGTCATGTCATTTAGTGGAGTTTATGATAAATTATGGTGATGATGTGCTGATGAAAAAAGTCACTGTTAGTTCCATTCATGTGGGCATAATAGAAAGGCAAGGACTGTCACAGACAGAAAGATTAGGATTAAAATCTCATCTCAGGGTCCATGCACAGTGGCTCACGCCTGTAATCCCAGCACTGGGAGGCTGAGGTGGGTGGATCATGAGGTCAGGAGATCGAGACCATCCTGGCCAACATTGTGAAACCCCGTCGCTACTGAAAATACAAAAATCAGCTGGGTGTGGTGGCATGCACCTATAACCCCAGCTACTCAGGAGGTTGAGGCAGAAGAATTGTTTGAACCCGGGAGGTGGAGATTACAGTGAGCCAACATCACGCCACTGCACTCCAGCCTGTGACAGAGTGAGACTCCATCTCAAAAAAAAAAAAAAAAAAAATTCATCTCCGTCACTTTCAGCTGTGTGATCTTGGTGAAGTTAATTTACCTCTCTACACTGCCATTTTCTCACCTGCAAAAGAATACATTTTCTGTAGCATGGTGTTCTCAGGATTGAAAATGACAGCCCATATCAAGTTCCTGAAATATCACAGGAGCTCAAAAATGTGTGAATCCTGGTGAGTGACATTAGCTTCCCTGCCACACATCTGGATGCCTGAGCCCCAGCCTCTTAGCCATCTCACATGGCCAAACATTTTCTGACCCAGGAATCATGCTTATCTCTGCAGAACTTGCTGTATTAGGCATTGCTGTAAAGCAAAACTTGAGGCTTGGCAATTTACAAAGAAAAGAGGTTCAAATGGCTCACAATTCTACAGGCTATACAGGAAACATGGTGTTGGCATCTGCTTCTGGTGGGGCCTCAGGGAGCTTTTACTCATGGCGGAAGGCAAGGAGGGAGCAGATATGTTGTATGACGAGAGCCAGAGCAAGGGTGGTGGGAAGTGCCACACACTTTTAAACAACCAGATCCCGCAGAACTCACTATCACGACGACAGCACCAATCCGTGAGGGATCCCACCCTCGTGACCCAAACACCTCCCACCAGGCCCCACCTCTAGCATTGGGGATTACATTTCTACATGAGATTCGGGCAGGACAAATATCTAGCACCCCTAAAACTGCCCTTCTACCAGTGAACAGCAGCACCCGCAGCTCCTTCCTCTTCTCCTCAACAGTCTCCTGTGTCTTCAGTCTTCCCTTCAGGTATGGGTATCTCTTCTCCTATCTAAGACCAGCCCCTCATGATTATACTTTCAGGGATCATTTCTATAGTTCATTACTAAGACAAGCTCCTCAACCCACGCCCTCAGGCCTGACCGGTCTAAATCCACCCTATGTTCTCCCTCCTCACATTCTAGTAGGGCAGCAGGTACCCTCTACAGGCCTTGTCCCGCTGCTTAACACGCCTCAGAGGGCCTCTCCTAGTCCCCCTTCCTTTCCAGGCTCCTGTATCACTCATCACGAAAAACAGAACCTATTTCTTGCCTCTCAGCCTAAGTCCATTGAGCTTGCACCTCCAGGCTGTCCCTTAACGTCTCAATCCTTCACCCTGGCCGCAATGCCCAAGTTCCTTTGGCTCTGAGAAGCAACAGGCCTGCCCTGGCCACTGCCCAGCACACTCATCCAATAATCCAACAGAGCCATGTCCCCAGCCCTTGGCAGGAAGGACCTGACAGAGCGCCCATGCTTTATCTGCAACTATGCTCCATCACTAGTTTTCTGTCACTGGCAACATAAGAGTGCTGATTATCGTACTCCTAATTTTTTAACATCTAGCAGGTCAGGCTGGTCACAGTAGCTCATGCCTGTAATCCCAGCACTTTTGGAGGCAAAGGCAGGAGGATCACTTAAGCCCAGGAGTTCAAGACCAGCTGAGGCAACATAGGGATACCTTGTCTCTATTAAAAATTTAAAAAATTAGCCCAGAATGGTAGCACACACCTTTAATCCCAGCTGCTATGGAGGCTGAGGAAGGAGGATCACTTGAGTCTGTAAGGTTGGGGCTGAGTGAACTGTGTTCGCACCACAGAACTCCAGCCTGGGCAAGATCTTGTCTCATAGATAAATAATAAAATAAAATCAAGCAGGTGAACTAATAAGTCCCCTAAACCTGCCTTTTGGAGGTGATCAGTGATGTCCATCTGAAACCTGACACTAGGAGTCGTCCTGGCCTCGGAAGATTCCTAGGCAGGAGGACAGGACCTAGAGGCAGAGAACATAATGCCCATCCAGGCTGACTTCCTGGAACTAAATCAAATGAAAGCACTTCAGCAATGACAGAAATGTGAATGGCTTTGTAACTTCATCCTGTCCATTCATGCCATTTTTGTAACTTCACATTCATCCTCTTCATTTACATAGGTCACACACACCAAGTAACATCCTCTCCATTTGCAACAGGGCACATTCTGAGTAAATGACTCTGTTACTTCACTTCATTCTCTTCGTTTACATAGAATATACACCAGGTAACCAATGGGAAACATCTAGAGTATTGAAACCCCAGACAATTCTGTAATGGGGCTCTTGAGCCCATATGTTCAAGCTGCTCCTACACTGTGGAATGTACTTTCATTCTCAATAAATCCCCGCTTTTGCTTTCCTTGCTTTGTGTGTTTTGTCCAATTCTTTGTTTGAGATGCCAAGGACTTGGACACCTCCTGCCAGTCACCATTCCATGGGGCTGAGAGACAGGCAGAGAAGCAGGGCCTCTTGTCCACAGCTGCAGGTAACACTGAATCAAGAGTAAATTTAGGGTCAAGCAGGAGTGAGGTCCAGAGGTCTGTGAGCCCAAGAAAGGTTTGGACAGCTTGCCAACCTGAGAGGAAGGCCTGGGAAACGATTCAGAGCCAGCATGTGAGGCTGGGGAGTCCTGGAGCCCAGAAGCCAATTACAGAAAGTGAGAAGCCAGGCAGCCAAGTGTCAGGTAGACCTCAAGTGGGCTACTGCCCATGGGCCTGTGGAGAAAGAAGGCTTTACTTAAGAAGCCAGAGATAAGCATGGACCACCTCCTCATTGCCAAACCTAGTGATTGCTTCCCTGAACTCTTCCTTCACAAATGCCTGCTGTTTGATCTTCTTCACCATACTTCCTGCCTGAAACTCCCCTCTTTGACATCCTCTCACTCTTGGCTTCTTCTCTGGACCCAATTTTCCCTTAATTCTTTGCTCTTCATCCTCTCAGATTTTCCATGGCCAATACAGTCACCAGACTAATAGGTGGAAGAACAGGACCTGGGTCTTCTAACTCCTGATGACTCTGCTAATTCCATTTCTATTGGACAGCAAGCAGCTAATAAAACAAAGACCATTGCATCAAAAATATTCATCAAACTCCTTGTATGGAACTGGACTACACCAGGCATGATGGAGAATTCCTGAGTGGCCTCCAAGGAACATTAGATTAGAAGGTGGCTGGAGGGTAGACATTTTCATACAGAGACAAGGCTCCCCATCCCTGTGATCCAGAGTCTGTTTTCGACCACAGGGAAGGCCCTTCTCCAGGATTCTGATAAGTATGTGATACCCAACAATTGTTCCCACATGCACTTGTACTGGAATTGGCTTTTCTGTGGCTGCTGCGTGCTATATTTGCAAAACTATCAGCTTCACCATCAATCCCCAAGCTTGTATGGTCTCTGAATTATTTAATGCCACATTCCAAGAGGCTGTGAATAATGGAATGGTGTGTAAATAATCTTATCTCTGTCTCTACATGCAGAGATTGTGAAGGGGGCACCTAGAGAGGCTCTGTGCTGCCAGAATCTTACAACACCTGTGCATGATTAAAAACCAAGCCAAATGCCCCCTGGATAACTGCTGTTCCCTAGTGGGTGAAAGAATCAAGCAAGCGTCTCATCATATTTCTCATGTGGAGAGAAGCAATTATATACCAGGTTTCAGGTTCAAATGCCTCTAGGATAATTATAGCACTACTTTGGAGCTGTATAGAGCCTGTCAGATTTACCCAGTTCTTTCCCTGCCTGTGAGAGGGGCAGGCTGGTTTTTGTAATTGACACACAAGGACTGAACCCCAGGGAGATTACCTAGCTCGTGGGATACGCAGGCAACAAACCTGGGGCTCAGGCCTCCTGACAGCTCCTCCAGCATGCTTTCTTCCTGTGACACGGCTATCTGGGCATCGTGCAAATGTGCATTTGCCTTCCAGTCATTGTGCAGTAGGACTGTGACCTGCCCACACATCACGTGCATCTTAGTTTTGGCCAGATTTTGGTGTGGGCACGGGAAAGGGAATTCTGTTTTCTTGAAGTCCCACACCAAGAATCAGACACTTGACCTACTTAGGTAAAGCGAGTCATTGAGGTAAATGAAAAAGAGAATGAGAATACACAGAGAATTGGGTGCTTTTTCAATGCACTACAGTGTGGTGGAAACAACCTTGGGGCCAAAAATCAAGAATTATAAGAAAAAGTTCTGATTCTGCCATTACCAGCTGCATCCTCTTAAAGAAGTCTCTTATCATTCTGAGCATCCATTTTTTATTCAATAAAATAGCATAAATAATAATTTACCCACAGTGTTGCTGTGCAACTAAAATGGGAACCATGTGTATTAGTGGAAGTGTTATCCACAGTTATGAACTCACATCTTCAGGATTGCCAGGATGATGCAAAGGTTACTCAACAGGCTATAATAATTGGGGAGAATTTTCAATCCTCCCAGAGGCAAAGGGCCCCAAAGAGGCAGAAACAGTGCCTCAAGTATGAGGCACAGAAAAAGTCCAGATTAATCAAAAGTCTCCCATTTTAACCCTTCCAAGTCCTCTCCCAATTTCAAAATCTCCCATCATAAAAACCCAACCCCTTGGTGAGGATGAAGGAAAATATGGTCAGAAATGATGGAAGGAATAAAGTTTCCCCACTGTGATCTTCACCTTCATTTCTGAAGTATTTATCCTCAAAGGTTTTCCTTCTTTTCTTGGAGCTCTGGATCTCGTGATAACTCATCTACATATGCACTTAAAGGAGTCCACTTGGATCTGTGTCTCAGTAGACATCATGGGTTCTCCCTCATGCCCACCTCCACAGGACATCTGACTACCAAAATCACATAGATACCAACTAGGAGGTGAGTGAACAGCATTTTAAGTTAATTAAGGAAAGTGAGTTATTGTGGGGAGGCACTATTCAAAAAAGAAGGAAATCCAGTATGACAGAGAGATGAAACATTGCCTAATTGGGAGAACAATTGGGAAGAACTATTAACCAGAATAGACTTAATTCCAGACACCCCACTGCTTAAGTGTCAAGACCAGAATAGCTCCTCAGGTCTGATCAATGATTCCACTTCCTCCTCAACACTGAAGGAGTTTTAAGGTAGGATAAAAAAGAATTATACAAAATGGGAGGTTCACTCCACCTGTTCTCACACTTTCTCCCCCTCTTCTCTTCCCAGTTTTGTTGCAGCATTGAATTGTGATTATATCTGATAGTTCTGTGAGCATTCCAAAGGGAGAAAGTGTATTTCTTTTTCTTTTATTTACAAAAATGTGCTGAACGTCTCCATACCACACAATTGGTCCACGGTTATCTTTAAAACATATAAAAATAAGTTTCTTACCTCCCCCTTAGATTTGTTCTTCCTCCTAATACCCTATCTCAATTGGTGACACCACAGACACCCTAATCACCAGGCAAGAAGGTGAGGAGTGTTCCGTGACCCATCTCACCCCTTCATGTCCTACATCTATCAACCCTAAATCTTAGTTTTCTCTTAGTCTTCACTTAACTCCTTGATATGTATTGCATTCCTTGTATGTGCCTGCCATGCGTTCTCCTTCCAGTCATTGTGAAGTAGGACTGTGCAGTAGGACTCCAAGCTGTAGGAAAATCATGGTGGCCAAAATGGACGTAATGCCCTCCTTCATGCTTCAAATTCAGCTCCACCCCCTACTAGCTTGGGCAGATTATGTATTATCTGTGCAATTCAGGGTTCTTATCTGAAAAATAGAGATAAAAATAGTACCTACCTCAGAGGATTGCTATGAAGATTCAATAGATGGTGTATTAGTCTGTTCTCGTGCTTCTATAAAGAACTATCTGAGACTGGGTAATTTACAAAGGAAAGAGGTTTAATTGACTCACAGTTCAGCATGGCTGGGGAGGCCTCAGGAAACTCACAGTCATGGCGGAAGGGGAAGCAAACATGTCCTTCTTCACATGGTGGCAGCGAGGAGAAGTGCTGAGCAAAAGGAACAAAAGTCCCTTATAAAACCATCAGATCTCATGAGAACTCACTCACTATCACGAGAACAGGATGAGGGTAACTGCCCCCATGATTCAATTACCTCCCACCAGGTCCCTCCCACAACAGATGGGGATTATGGGAACTACAATTCAAGATGAGATTCGGGTGGGAACACAGCCAAACCACATCAGATGGGTTAGTATTTGTAAAGCACTTGGAATGTAGTAAGTGCTATGTGTCTGCTATCATATTAATTCCAATTGCAGTAAGTGATACTAAATAATTTAGGTTCCTCCAGGGTGTCCTGGTGACCTCACACATGTCTACTTAAACCAGCTAGACAAAGCCCCAAGTTAGTCTTGAGTCTTGGCAGAACACTTATGGATCCTTCCAGAACACGGGAGGATGGGTGGCTTGTAAGGGGCTACTCAAGTTCCTGTGACTCACCTCCCCATCTCCCCAAGAGGCTGTCTGGAGGCACTTTCTTATGACCTCTCAGGTTCTGATGAGTTATGAGGCCTCTTACCTCACCCCTTAAGGGTATGGCTGAGAATATAGAACCATGTTGCTGGTTCTATTGCTCCTTCCTGCCAAGCTTCCTCAGAGGAATCAGAGCAACACAGAGAATCACATCTGTCCCCTGCTTCTTCAGGTATGTTTAAAGACTTCCAATTTTATCAAATAAATGCAATTTTTGTATCAACGTTCTACAAGAGCCATCACGACCTGGTTCTGCCAATGTCTCCAGCATCAGCTGAGACTCAACTCACTCTCTCACCAACTGAGCTCTCGTCATGCAGGCCTTCTCCTGCCCAGTCATCAAACATGAGGAGATCTGCACCTCAGAGCCTCTGCATAGGCTGCCCTTCCCTACTTCTGAGATAAGGGGAAGAGAATATGGCAGAGGACTGCAAAGAGTAGGGGGTGAAACACAACAAAAGAGCAATGACAGTGAGCAACTGGAAATGTGGGACAGTAACCCAGAGAGAGTGGTACCTGGAACCCATTGAGGGGAATGTGCTGGAAGGAAAGATTGCTGTACTCAACAGCACAATAAAAGCCCCTGTAAGGAGTATTCAACAGTTCAGCAAGTATTCAACAGTTTTCAACTGAGTATTCAACAGTTCAGCACCGTGTGAGGTCATGGGTGGCCTGATGAAGACCAGTCCTGGCACAGTGCAGAGGGTGGGGGATGTGGGGGGTTAAAGCCAGCTCAGAATGGGTTGAAAGGAATCAATGAAAACAGAGACGGAGAGGTAGGCTGCAGATGCAGAAGGAAAAGGGAAAACCACCAGAGTGAAGCTGTGAGAAGGCGGGAGAGGATAGACTTCAGAGGACAAGTGGAGGGGGTGACCCTGATGAGAGGGAGAGGCTCAGAATCAAGAGGGAGAGAGAGAAGAGAGGGTGTCTTAGATGCTTTATCTGCCATTTGTCTCCAACTTGACTCCAGACTTCTCACAATTCACCAAATACATCATATTGGTATTCCTTTCTGCAGGCTTTTGCTCTGGCTGTTCCCTTCCGTGAATGTCTTTTTTTTTTTTTTTTCTTTTTCTTTTTAAGATAGGGTTTCACTCTATTGCTCAGGCTGAATGCAGTGGCAGGATCATGGCTCACTGCAGCCTCAACCTCCCAGGGTCAAGCAGTCCTCCCACCTTAGCCTCTCAAGTAGCTGTGACTACAGGAGTGCACCACCATGTCTGGCTAATTGTTTACTTTTTGTAGAGAAAAGGGGTTGCTATGTTGCCTCAGCTGGTCTCAAACTCCTGGACTCAAGCAATCCTCCTGCCTCAGCCTCCCAGAATGCTGGGATTACAGGAGGGAGTCACCATACCCAGTCTACGAATGCCTTTTCTGCTCTCCTTGGCGTACTAACTTCCAGTGACTTCATGTGCATACTTTAAGGACACCCCTTCCCCTCCTAGGTGTTATATTTCTCATCTTACTTCCCAAAACCTACTGTGCATCACTCCATCACTACACTTGCCAATTTGTCTTATATTTACAATCTTAGCTATTTATTTTCATCATGAGGGGACATGAACTGTATGTGGGTAAGACAGTAATCCTATTTACATCTGCATCCCCAGTGATGTCTAACACAGAACTGGCACACTGTAAGCATGTGATGAATGACTGGAGTCAGAAGCGCTGGACTGAGTCACAGCTTTGTGTTTCTTTTCTCTGTGTAGATTTAAGCAAATCATTTCATCTATCTGAGCTTCTATTACTTAAACTACAAATAAGGGGCCAAACCCAGTTGGATATTGAAGGAATTCTGTGGGATATTGAATATCACAGTGCTTTGGAAAATAACACAGTTTAAATGTTATATATTATCACCCATTGCCATCACGTCTGATGGAGAGCTGGTCCTTTCAACCTAATTAGTTCCAACAGGAGTATCTACGACACTACACTTTGATTTGGGTTTTTGAGAAATTGGAGAGGCGAAGTTGTGCTAAAATAAGACCTGAAATTGAGACCAAGTCCCTAAATAGACTTGGAACTTGAAGCAAATCACTTAGTTGGTCAATTTCATCAATCACAAATACTTACTGAACAATGACCATCATCAGCCACTGGAGATGCCAAAGTGAAAAGAAGGCTCAGTCCCCACCTAGAGGGTGAGAGACTGGCAAATCAACAATAAGAGTTCAGCATCTCCTAGTAACCGCCACAGTGGGAATGGGACAGGGAAGGGCACCAGCACCGCAAATGGAGCAAGCGGCATTCGGGGAGGCTTCTAAAGGTGGAGCTGCAATTTGGAGAATGAGTGGGGCTTGCCACAGAGAGCCCAGGTGTATTAGTCAGAGTTCTCTAAAGGGACAGAACTAATAGGATATACATATATATATAGGAAGGGGAGTTTATTAGGAGAATTGATTCACACCATCACAAGGTGAAGTCCCACAATAGGCTGCCTGCAAGCTGACGAGCAAGGAAACCAGTTCGGGTCCCAAAACCTCAAAAGTAGGGAAGCTGACAGTATAGGCTTCTGTCTGTGGCCAAAGGCCCGAGAGCCTCTGGCAAATCCCTGGTATAAATCCAAGACTCCAAAAGCTGACAAACTTGGAGTCTGATGTTCGAGGGCAGGAAGCATCCAACATAGGAGAAAGATGAAGGCCAGAAGACGCAACAAGTCTCTTCATTCCACTTTCTTCTGACTACTTTATTCTAGCCATACTGACAGCTGATTAGATGGTGCCAATCCAGATTGAGTGTGGGTCTGCCTCTCCCAGTCTACTGACTCAAATGTTAATATCCTTTGGCAACACCCTCACAGACACAGCCAGGAACAATTCTTTGCATCCTTCAATCCCACCAACTTGACACTCAATATTAACCATCACACCATGGAAGGTTTTTGTGGTTCTTTTTAATGAGATAGGAGCTCACTCTGTTGCCCAGGCTACAGTGGTGTAATCACAGCTCACTGCAGCCTCCACCTCCTCAGCTTAAGTGATCTTCCCACTTTACCCTCCCAAGTAGCTGGGACTACAGATGCACACCACTGGCTAATTTTTTTATTTTTCATAGAGATGGGGTCTCACTATGTTGCCCTGGCTGGTCTTGAATTCCTGCATAGACAAAGGGGTAGAAGTGTGAGACAGGCAGACATTAAGGGGTCCCTTTGACGGCAGCCTGGTGAAATTCTGAAGCAGAGAACCCAGCTAAAGTTGCTCAGACTCTGGACTTGCAGAAACTGAGATAATAAATATGTGTAATTTAAACCTACTAAGTTTGTGTCAATTTGATACACGGCACTAGAAACCTATACAAAGTATTGGAAAACAACAGAACATTGTTAATCTCAGAAGGGACATGACCATCTCCTAAGCTTTGGTTTTCCCAGGTGTAAAGTTGCAACTGTAACAAGATCAGACAGCCCTACTTCACAGAACCATTGCAAGCCCCACTGAGATGTTAGCCTCAGAAGGGTTTGTAAATTGCCAAGCACCATAAAGTTGCTGGTCGGTAGCATTCAATTTCCTTACACACACTTAACCACAAAGTTCCCAGAGTGGGCCTCAAACCTACTTAGAAAGAGTAACACATTGAGAACTAGCCAAGATCTCTTCATACTCCCAAAGCTCTTTCTTGCCTCTGAGCCTTTGGCTGGGCTGTCTCTTCTGCTGGAGCACTCTTTCCTCCCCACCTCCTATTCACCACTCCGGCACCTGGCTAGCTCCTACTTCCTATACACTTTTCAGTTTCTAGCTCTCCCAGGCTCCCTTCCAAGGCAAGGTGACCATCTACCATTTCACCCTCCCTCCATTCCCCCGGCACCCTCCACAAACTTGTGTCATCCTTGACTATGGTCTCCTATTTGCCTATTTGTCTCCCATCCCACATCCTTATGAGCTGTGACCTTCTTAAAGTCAAGAACTGTATCTGAAGTCACCTTCATGCCCTTAATATCTGGTACAACGCCCAGTGTGCAGTAGGTGGGATTATACTAACATATAAAATATTTTATTAATATATATCAATATACATCATGTGGGCAGGCTTCCTGGTCTAGCAGCACTGATACGCGCAGGGCAGCAAACTCCACCAACAGTCTTCCCCCAGGGAAATAGATACATTTATAATGTATTCCCTGTAAGAAGAGGGTGTGTGGGGGCTTGTTTAAATTTTTTTCTTAAAAACAAAAGCAATTGGAGAGTATTTGGCTTTCTTACAGGTACAGGCAGCCCTCCTGCTCTGGGCTCCCTCGGGCAGCTGCCAGAGAAAGTTTACAGCTGCCTGAGTCACCTTCTCTTCTGAGCTGTCAACTCAACAGCTTTGGAACAGCCTTCCTGAGAGGTGAGAGGAAGAGGAGGTGGCTTTGCCAGTATTTAGATTGAGAAAAGGAAGCCTTCATTACGCAGAGACTGGGACCGTTCCCACTATCTCAGGGAAGGTACAAGAGAGATCCAGGTAGAGGGGTGAGGAAGGATGGTGCATGCAAACCCCACAGCGAGGCACCAGCACTGCAGGCCCAAGGGTCCTGATGGGGCTGAAGACAGGGAGGCAGTGTGATCCCACCTCTGCTTTACACCTCTCCTGGGAGCCCTGGGACTCTCCTTGGATGAAGCCGCAAAACAGAGCCAACACCATTCCCCTCTCACTCCCACGTGTAGGTGGGACTTTGCTACCATTCCAGCCTGGATTTGAATCCAGACCCCACTATTGCCAGCTGCATGACCCAAAGCCAGTCAACCAATCCTGCAGAAACCCAGTTTCCCATCTAAGAATGGAAGTGGTAATCCCAGCCTCGCAGGGTTGTTGAGACAATTCAATGAGGTAAATATGCATGAAGCCCAGAACATGAGATGATTTCTAAATGTCAGTTCCCGATCTCCCAGCTACTTCCCCCTGGCACAGCAGCCACCTGAGCGCAAAGGAAAACACATTCTTAAAACGAGATGCTACACAGGATGGTTCCCTGAGATGAGTAAAACTCCAGCGTGCAAAGTGTAATCACCATCATTACTAATGAAGAAAACAAAATGAAAAACAACAAGTATCGTACAAAGGAAAATTGCGGCGCCCGCAGAGCCTGCTGTGTTCGCTGTTTGCATGTGTATAGAGCACTACAGAGCACCCAAGCTGCTGCACACATTTTGCTTCACCTGACCCTCAGACGATACCAATATTTCAATATTTCCTGCATCTTACAATTGTGGAAACTGAGGCTCCACTATTGAAATGGCTTTCCCAGAGAACCCCGGCTAGGACTCAGGGGGACTGGAAATCAACCCCACTTTCCTAGAATTATATGTTCTTTCCTCCCCACCACGCTCTATCTACGAACACTCCTGATCATCTCAGACAGGGAGGAATCCACCAGAGACCGTCAAATCCCTTGCCCTGTGTGTCTCCCACCATGGAACCAATACATACATTCCCGTGGTCTCTCCAATCATTGCTAAATTAAAGCAATTTCAGTTGCACATGAGACAAACACAACTCAAACAAGTTGAACAGAAAGAATTCATTGACTCCCATGCCTGAGATGTGCAGGGGAGTTCAGGCTTAAGTCACAATGGGGTTCAGGTGACCCACGGATGACGAAAGTCAGGTTGAAAACACAAGGTGTCACAGACATCTGCGGTCACACTCCTTCTTTCCCAGTCTCAAGCCCTCCACAGCAAAGCCAGTACCTTCCCATACCCTCCACTCTGAACAAAGCAGTCTACCTAGCACCCCCCAAACACACACGGACCATTTACACTTCTGAGAATTGCCTTAAAGAGGTTGTGCCTCTGAGAATCTGTCTCACCTCGTTTTTTTTCTTTCTAAAGTTTCTTTGTTACTGAAGACACACGGCGATTACCCCTCCTCTGTGAGACCTTCTCTGACCTCTGTTTGCTGTGAGCTCTAAGGTCTTAGAGGATTGATGTTGCAGGGGTCTGATGGGGCAAACCTGGAGTCCTGGGGTCTGTTTTTAAGTGAGAGAAGCTGTTACTATTTGAAAGTTGCCTACTACTTTTTTCTATGTTTATAAAGAACACAACAAAACTTTAGATAAACCACTTTTAGTGGCCCTTTTAATTATTTACATGTAAAGCTAGTAGGAAGAGTGCAGTGTGGGAGGGGTACACTGGGGCTTTTTTTTTTTTTTTTTTTTTTTTTTGAGACAGAGTCTTGCTCTGTAGCCCAGGCTGGAGTGCAATGGGGTGATCTTGGCTCACTGCAGCCTCTCCCTTCTGGGTTCCAGTGATTCTCCTGCCTCAGCCTCCTGGGTAGCTGGGATTACAGGCACATGCCACCACACCCAGCTAATTTTTGTATTTTTAGTAGAAACAGGGTTTCACCACGTTGGCCAGGCTGGTCTCGAACTCCTGACCTCAGGTGATCCGCCTGCCTCAGCCTCCCAAAGTGCTGGGATTACAGGTGTGAGCCACCACACCTGGCCCACTGGGGCTTTTTTAACTTAACTAAAGTGGTCTTTCTCCTCTAAGAAGGACACAGGAATGTTGGCCTAAGGACCCAAGAGCCTCTTGAGAATAAAATTATTTAGACCCCAATCCTGAATCTTTCGATGTTCAATGTTGATGGACCTTGTCTGGATACCTAGGGGGCTGCAATGGGGGTGGGCTCCATTTGCTGATGAATGGAACTGATGAATCCCATCCACAGGCCAGACCTTCTCTTCTACCACCTGAGCCCAGAGTGGGCTGGCCCTCTTGGGCTCTCTCCTATAGCCCTCGATTGCGTGGGTAAGTCAGAGCGCACCTGCTCTGCAGGCCTGCTGTTCTTCATTTCAGGGAGGAGGGGAAGAAAGATCCACTTTTGTCTCAATTAGAAGCCATAGTCTCCAACTTAGTTTTACAGAGGCCCCATATTTTAGAAATCCTAATGTATTTGGCCAAAGTCATAAAGGTGTACTTTCTCCTTTGACCTCTGACTTTTGCTATACACTTCCTCAGTTTGAACCCTAAACATGAGAGGCGTGAAGATGTATGTTTTATGGTGCCTTTAGAACTTTATCCTGGGTCTCTGTTTTGCCTTGTTTCAATTTTCCTACCGGGTTGGGGGCAGCAAGGACAAAACCCAGAACTTCCCCAGGAGCCTCGCTGACCTGTGGCTAGGAGAGGATTCCAGCACTGAGGACTCAGTAGCATTGTCAGGTCTGTGTCCTCCCTAAGCCTAATACACCTCCCATTTGGAGGTACACACTTCCATTCATTCCTCAGCAACACTTTATTTATGGTGCCCAAAGTCTGGGATAGAGAGGGACTAAGCAACCAGCCCGAGGCTGCACCGTATGTGAGTGGCAGCACCAAGCTTCCGGCCAGATCCCCATGCCCAGGTCTAGTGTCCAGGGTGGCTTTTTATTCAGGAGATGACCAAGGTGACATGTGACACCTGCTTCTAACTTGTCATGCATTGGTTCCATGCCCTTTATACAATAAAAGAACAAGACATATCTTTAAAAAATAATTTGTATACAACTTTTGTCATACTATTCAACAAATTAGATAGACAAATCAACTTTTGTTTTGTTAGGAAGTTGATCTTGTCAATATTCTCCTTGGGTCTTCTAGAACCCTCTCTCCAAAATCAATTGAAAGGGGGGTTCTGAGGAGCAGTGAGTCGGCCCTGGGCTGAGTTTGCCTTCCTGAGGATGCTGCCCCTCACAGGATCTTCGCAACTCACCCCTAATGCCCGCTCGCTCTCACCCCACTGCCCCACACCCTCGGTTTTGCTGTCACTCTCTGTTCATTTCTTCCCTCTTTCTCGGTCTCAATGTCCCCACCTCCCTTCTTTTTACCATGTTTCTCTGCATCTCTTTCACAGCCATACACATAAATTCACTTTATGTTTTATGTATCGAAACTAGTTGCCTTCAATGGGGTAGAGGGACAGCTGTTCTGAAAAAATAAAATTTGGCCAATATCATCAGGTGGTGGTAGTTTTCCTTAAGCCCTTAAATTCCCTTTTCTCTCTGTGTGTCAAGGCAATCTTCTCTGAAGGACAAAAGCACGTGGATCTTAATAACTGGGGAGGTTGCTGCACTGAGTTCCTGATTCTTCCTCCTGTGTCTTTACTAATCTGCCTCCACAGAGCCTCAGGCCAGTGCCCTGTGTGTCCTTGCCAGATATTAGCACAGCCTCTCCCAGTCTTTCTCTGAACTTCAAAACCACTCAGGCTCAGCTCCTTGGCCCAGGGCGGCACAGGCGCTGCCTGTTGAACAGCCTCAGCTGCATCTGCCTATGGAACAGCCTCAGCTAGGGAGTGCTCACCTGGGGTAGCGATGGAGCGGCCAGGTGGGGGAGACAGGCTGTCCTGCACTGATTGAAGGGCTATCACCACAAAGGTCAGCTCAGCTGTGCAGGGCTCTCCATCTGTTACAGCTGATGATTCCACAGCTGGCCAACACTGGCGTGACCCTCCAGAGAATTCCTCTCTCAGCATCCATCAGCCTTCTAAGGAAAGCTGTGCTTACAGATGTGGCATATGCAGGTCTTGAGTGACAGGCCACCTGTCACCCTCGCTGCCTCCCATTGAGATCTTCTCTCTCTTCCTTGGCATGGTGTTTTTTTTCCTTGCTTTGATTGGACCCACGGATGTGTTGACTGTAGCAGGAAGGGGAACCACAGCTAATCAGCCCACTGGTGGCCAGCCAGGCGCTGCCCCGACACCAGTACTATGATGCCGCATGGAAAAGGCACAGGCCTGAAGTGAGACCTGGGCTCCAGTCCCAGCTCCACTGCTCCAGTCATCTGACCTGGGTCAATTACTTGGTTTCTGTTTCTTAGCAGGAAATAGGTGTCACACTCAAGCTGAGTACAGTGAGGAGAGTTTAACCAAGGACTATTTACAAGGAAGGGCTGGACCTGAGGAAAGCTAAAGAATGAATGCAGGGATGCTTATTGGCTCAAGGATACAAGGGCCGAGAGGAGTGGCTACTGTTTGGGGACAGCTGCCTGATAAGAGCTGTGGCCTTCAGTAGAAGGACACAGCCAACCCACAGCATAAACCCACGGCATACTCTTCCTACTGGCAAACCTGGTCAGAAGCTGGAGGACCACGGGGCCCATGGAAGCAGTCCATAGGGGTCAACTCTGGGAGCACAGGGCTAAGGATTTGGAGAGCAGACAGGAGATATCCAGCTCACTCTATCTAAGCTGCAGTTTCCCCACCTGTAAAACAAAAATAACTATAGGATTATCAGACAAGTCAACAAAATAACACAAGCAAATGTCTTATTGTGGCATCCAGCACACAGGAGCTGGGCTGTCTTTCACCAGGACCCAGAAAGAACCCTGTGCCTGTCTGGTTCTGCCTTAACCCAAATCAGCATACATCCCTTCACCCAGAATCTCCCCTGGGAATGGCCTGGTTTGCAGCAAGAGTCGATTCTCACTAGCCATTCAGGATGTAGCTTTGTTTAGAAAACATTGACAACTTTTTATTTTTTGGAGATGGAGTTTTGCTCTCGTTGCCCAGGCTGGAGTGCAATGGCGCCATCTGATCTCGGCTCACTGCAACCTCCGCCTCCCGGGTTCGAGCAATTCTCCTGCCTAAGCCTCCTAAGTATCTAGGATTACAGGCATGTGCCACCACGCCCAGCTAATTTTGTATTGTTAGTAGAGACAGGGTTTCACCATGTTGGTCAGGCTGGTCTCTAACTTCTGAGCTCAGGTGATCCACCCACCTAGGCCTTCCAAAATGCTGGGATTACAGGTATGGGCCACCACACCCAGCCAGTAATTAATTGTGTATTTCAAAATAGCTAGAAGAGAATTGTAATGTTCCCAATACAAAGAAAAATGTTTAAGGTGATAGATATCCCAGTTTCCCTGATTTGACCATTATACATTGTATACAGTTATCGAAATATCAGATGCACCCCCCAAAATATATGCAACTATTATTTATCAATAAAAAATAAAACATTGATACCTAATGTTTAAACAATGGATTGCACAGCACTTAGTCTGATTCAACACTCACAGCCACCCTGGGAGGTAAAAGGTGTGATTGACTCCATTTCACAGATGAGGAACTGAGGCTCAGATTAATTGCTTTGCCCAAGATATTTGCATCATGAACAAGAGAGCCAAGAATCAAGCACTAATCTTTGCCTTCCAGGTCTGTGTCTCTTTGCATTTGTTCTACATTTCTCACCTATAAAGGGAGTGTGGTGTATCCCCTTCTTAGTTTTCCGACCTACCTGAAGGAGATAGGCCCCCTCCTCTGTGGCAGACACTGGCATATTCCACCCAAATCCCCTCGAAACTATTTCCGAGCATCCTTCCCCAGGCTTCAGTGTGCTTCGTGTTTGCAACCCTAACCCTGAAACTTTTCAAGAGAAGAGTCCCCTCAAGGTACTGGCGCCACTTTGTCCTGTGCTCAAGGAAAGTGGGATGCGCCTGGGGGTTCGTACCTCGCTCATGGTAACCCTAAATGGATGACTGTGACCACAACCATGGGTGCTGGAGACTGACCACCCTGTTCCCTTGCCTCAAGGCATGGCCACTCCGAGCTGAGGGTGTCCATGGCTTCTTTATGGGATCAGGCTGAAGGTGCCCATCTCGGGACTTTGCTGAAATCGCACCCTTGCTTGGCCTCTTCCCTCCCCGACTCCCTCATCAGCTTCTCCTGAGAGCACTTTCTTAAGAAATCACCTGCATGCAAGTTCTCATATTGAGATCTGCATCTGCAGACCCCAACCCAAGACATCCCTTATTCTAAAACCTCTTCACCGGAACTAGAAATATCCTCACAACAGAGTGATAGTCAGATGGGACCACCTCTCCCCAAGTCAGAGGCACCTTCTCTTCTGCTCTAGATCTTCAGGCTTTCTGTGAAATCACACACTATCCTAAAATTGCAAAAAGTCGTTCTCCAGCAGAGCCCATAAGAATCCAGGAGAATCTCCATGATTCCTGGCCACAGACAAGCATAGCACACAATTTCTTACATGATTTTTCTCAGGGACACACAAATAGTCCTAATTCCCCTCAAATTCTCTCTCTCCTGTGCAGGCTCAGGCCTGACATTTCACTATCAGGGTTTCGATTGCTGCTCCAACAAAACATCCTCATTGGAGTCACACTTGAAATTGTTATCTCAAAGCTGTTACACTTTAATTTGAATGAAATATCAGTTTCTTCATCTACAAAACAAAGATAACACCACAATCTTGGGAGCTTGGAGCAAAGATATAAGGGCTATAGAAAACTGTCAAAATTTAAGAGTGTCCTTATCCCCATGACCATTTCACCAGGGGCGTTTTTAGGCTGAAAGTCATTGTTGCTTTCACCCCTTCCAGCCTGTGGAGAGTGAGGCTGGGTAAACCAAGCAAACCAATGACAACGCTTTCTACTGCAAGGAGCAGAGTACCTGACTCAGAATGCTTAGGCAATAAGGAAGTTCACATAACCCAAATCTGAACAGGTTTTCTAGCACAGATTAAGTAACAGCTCAATGACCTTAGCAAGGACCCGCAATCTCCGCATGATATTTTCAGCCATCATCAGTTTGATGGCTTGTTCCTCAGGCTAGACACCCTCATGGTCACAAGAAGGCACAACATCAATTTCCAATTTGCATTAGCAACTTTTCAATTAGTGTTAGAAAAATGCAAATTGACACCACAAGGAGATACTCCTACACACCTATTCAAATAGAGAAGATTTAAAAATTTGACCATACCCAGAGTTGGTGAAGATGTGAAGGAACTGGAAATTCTACACACTGCCGATGAGAACATAAAATAGTACAACCAGCTTGGAAAAGAGTTGGCAATGTCTTTAAAAGTTAAATACAGGCTGGGTGCAGTGGCTCAGGCCTGTAATCCCAGCATTTTGGGAGGCCAAGGCAGGCTGATCACTTGAGGTCAGGAATTCAAGACAAGCCTGGCCAACAAGGCAAAACCCCATCTCTATTGAAAATACAAAACAAAAAAAGTCACATGTGGTAGCACATGCCTATAATCCCAGCTATTAGGGAGGCTGAATGAGGTACAATTGTTTGAACCCAGCAGGTGGAGTTTGCAGTGAGCCCAGATCACACCAGTGTGCTCCAGCATGGGCAACAGAGCGAGATTCCATCTCAAAAAAAAGTTAAATACATACCCACAATATAATCCAATCATTCCACCACCCAAGAGAAATAAAAGCATGTGTTCATACAAAGGCCTGTACGTGAATTTTCATAGCAGCATCACCTGGAATAGCCAAAAACTGGAAACAGCTCAAAGTTCATCAAGTGAATAAACAAATTGTGGTACATCCACACAACTGAATACCACTCAGCAATGAACAGGAATGATACACTTGGCAACACAGATGAATCTCAAAGGAATTACACTGTGTGAAAAGAGCCCGACAAGAAAGAGAACATATCATACATTTGTACAAAAATCTAGGAAGTGCACACTAATGTACAGTGACAGAGAGCAAGCCAGTGGTTGCCAGGGGACAGGATGGCAGAAGGAACAGGAGAGAAAAACTAAAGGGGCCTGGAGAAACACTTCTGGGGCTGATTCACGTGTTTGCTATCTTGATTGCGATGATAGTTTCACAGTGTACATATCTCTTAGTTTGTGCTGCTATAACAAAATACCTGAGACTAATTACTTTATAAAGAACAGAAATGAATTTCTCACTGATCTGGAGGCTGGAAGTCCAAGATCAAGGTACCTGGAGGTTCTGCTGTCTGGTGTGGGCTGTTCTGTTTCCAAGATGGCACCCTGATGCTGCATCTTCCAGAGGGAAGAAACGCTGTGTCCTCACATCGCAGAAAAGACAGAAGAGGAAAAGGGACCAAACTCCCTCAGTCAGCCCCTTTTATACTGGCAGTAATTTATAATGAAGGTGGAGCTCTCGTGACCTAACCACCTCCCCAAAGTCCCACCTCTCAACACTTGCATTGGGGATTAAGTTTCCACCGCATGAATTTGGGGGGACACATTCAGACTATGTCACTACATATGCCAAAACGTATTAAAGTTTATGCTTTAAATATATGCAGTTCACTGTGTATCAATTATGCCTCACTAATGATCTTTTTTAAAAAAAGTACTTCAGCAGCATGGAGCATGGAAAATAGTAACAACATAGAATGGTTTGGCAGAGGTCAAAACTAGCTCCCCTCCACTTGGGAAAATCCAGTGAAATATTTAGTCACAGGCCAGAAAACATCCTTTAGTGAACAGAAGAATTGTGTTCATTTGTGTCCACAGACATATTCCTTTTTTTTTTTTTTTTTTTTTTTTTGAGATGGAGTCTTGCTCTCTCACCCAGGCTGGAGTGCAGTGGCACGATCTCAGCTCACTGCAACCTCCGCCTCCCGGGTTCAAGCATTTCTCTGCCTCAGCCTCCCAAGCAGCTGGGATTACAGGCGCCCACTGCCATGCCTGGCTAATT
The DNA here is from genome assembly GCF_000951045.1 of Mandrillus leucophaeus. Lineage (NCBI taxonomy): Eukaryota > Metazoa > Chordata > Mammalia > Primates > Cercopithecidae > Mandrillus > Mandrillus leucophaeus. The sequence goes on from NW_012101732.1 coordinate 2,329,676, forward strand.
TTTGTATTTTTAGTAGAGACAGGGTTTTACCATCTTGGCCAGGCTGGTCTTGAACTCCTGACCTCGTGATCCACTTGCCTCAGCCTCCCAAAGTGCTGGGATTATAGGCGTGAACCACCACGCCCAGCCTTGAGTGTCTGCTATGTGCCATTCATGTGCTAGATGTTGGGGACTCAATAATGAAGACCTTTCTCGCGGTAGTCCAAACTCCAGCAGAGAAGGCTGGCAAAGAGCAGCAACAACAAAGCAGCATCCCAATCAGACATAGATTTGGGCTTTTCACATAGTCCCATATTTCTTGGAGGCTTTGTTCATTTCTTTTTACTCTTTTTTCTCTAAACTTCTCTTCTCGCTTCATTTCATTCATTTGATCTTCAATCACCGATACCCTTTCTTCCAGTCGATCGAAGCAGCTACTGAAGTTTGTGCACGCATCACGTAGTTCTTGTGCCACGGTTTTCAGCTCCATCAAGTCATTTAAGGACTTCTCTACACTGGTTACTCTAGTTAGCCATTTGTCTAATCTTTTTTTCAAGGTTTTTAGCTTCTTTGCGAAGGGTTTGAACATCCTCCTTTAGCTCAGAGAAGTTTGATCATCCGAAGCCTTCTCTCAACTCATCAAACTCATTCTCGTCATACATACCCACTAGTTTTGTTCCATTGCTGGCGAGGAGCTGGGTTCCTTTGGAGGAGAAGAGGCACTCTGATTTTTAGAATTTTCAACTTTTCTGCTCTGGTTTCTCCCCATCTTTGTGGTTTTATCTACCTTTGGTCTTTGATGATGGTGACGTACAGATGGGGTTTTGGTGTGGATGTCCTTTCTGTTTGTTAGTTTTCCTTCTAACAGTCAGGGCCCTCAGCTGCAGGTCTGTTGCAGTTTGCTGGAGGTCCACTCCAGACCCTGTTTGCCTGGGTATCACCAGTGGAGGCTGCAGAACAGCAAATATTACAGAACAGCAAATGTTGCTGCCTGATCGTTACTCTGGAAGCTTCGTCTCAGAGGGGCATCCACCTGAAAGCGAAAGGGAGAATGGAACAAAGTTGGAAGACACTCTTCAGGATATTATCCAGGAGAACTTCTCCAACCTAGCAAGGCAGGCCAACATTCAAATTCAGGAAATACACAGAATGCCACAAAGATACTCCTCGAGAAGAGCAACTCCAAAACACATAATTGTCAGATTCACCAAAGTTGAAATGAACAAAAAAATGTTAACGGCAGCCAGAGAGAAAGGTCGGGTTACCCACAAAGGGAAGCCCATCAGACTAACAAAAATCTCTTAGCAGAAACTCTACAAGACAGAAGAGAGTGGGGGCCAATATCCAACATTCTTAAAGAAAAGAATTTTCAACCCAGAATTTCATATCCAGTTAAACTAAGCTTCATAAGTGAAGGAGAAATAAAATCCTTTACAGACAAAGAAATGCTGAGAGAGTCTGTCACCACCAAGCCTGCCTTATAAGAGTTCCTGAAGGAAGCACTAAACATGGAAAGGAACAACCGGTACCAGCCACTGCGAAAACATGCCAAATTGTAAACACCGATGCTAGGAAGAAACTGCATCAACTAATGAGCAAAATAACCAACTAACACCATAATGACAGGATCAAATTCACACATAACAATATTAACCTTAAATGTAAATGGGCTAAATGCTCCAATTAAAAGACACAGACTGGCAAATTGAATAAAGAGTCAAGACCCATCAGTCTGCTGTATTCGGGAGACCCATCTCATGTGCAGAGACACACATAGGCTCAAAATAAAGGGATGCAGGAAGATCTACCAATCAAATGGAAAACAAAAAAAGCAGGGGTTGCAATCCTAGTCTCTGATAAAACAGACTTTAAACCAACAAAGATCAAAAGAGATAAAGAAGGCCATTACATAATGGTAAAGGGATCAATTCAACAGGAAGAGCTAACTATCCTAAATATATATGCATCCAATTCAGGAGCACCCAGATTCATAAAGCAAGTCCTTAGAGACCTACAAAGAGACTTAGACTCCCACACAATAATAATGCAAGACTTTAACACCCCACTGTCAACATTAGACAGATCAATGAGACAGAAAGTTAACAAGGATATCCAGGAATTGAATTCAGCTCTGCACCAAGCTGACCTAATAGACATCTACAGAACTCTCCACCCCAAATCAACAGAATACACATTCTTCTCAGCACTGCATCACACTTATTCCAAAATTGACCACATAGTTGGAAGTAAAGCACTCCTCAGCAAATGTAAAAGAACAGAAATTATAACAAACTGTCTCTCAGACCACAGTGCAATCAAACTAGAACTCAGGACTAAGAAACTCAATCAAAACCGCTCAACTACATGGAAACTGAACAACCTGCTCCTGAATGACTACTGGGTACATAACAAAATGAAGGCAGAAATAAAGATGTTCTTTGAAACCAATGAGAACAAAGAAACAACATACCAGAATCTCTGGGACACATTTAAAGTAGTGTGTAGAGGGACATTTATAGCACTAAATGTCCCCAAGAGAAAGCAGGAAATTTCTAAAATTGACACCCTAACATCAAAATTAAAAGAACTAGAGAAGCAAGAGCAAACACATTCAAAAGCTAGCAGAAGGCAAGAAATAACTAAGATCAGAGCAGAACTGAAGGAGACAGAGACACAAAAAACCCTTCAAAAAATCAATGAACACAGGAGCTGGTTTTTTGAAAAGATCAACAAAATTGATAGATCACTAGCAAAACTAATAAAGAAGAAAAGAGAGAAGAATCAAATAGACGCAATAAAAAATGATAAAGGGGTTATCACCACCGATCCCACAGAAATACCAACTACCATCAGATAATACTATACACATCTCTACACATGTAAACTAGAAAATCTAGAAGAAATGGATAAATTCCTGGACACATACACTATCCCAAGACTAAACCAGGAAGAAATTGAATCCCTGAATTGACCAATAACAGGCTTTGAAATTGAGGCGATAATTAATAGCCTACCAACCAAAACAAGTCCAGGACCAGACAAATTCACAGCCGAATTCTACCAGAGGTACAAGGAAGAGTTGGTACCATTCCTTCTGAAACTATTCCAATCGATAGAAAAAGAGGGAATCCTCTGTGACTCATTTTATGAGGCCAGCATCATCCTGATACCAAAGCCTGGCAGAGACATATCAAAAAAAGAGAATTTTAGACCAATATCCCTGATAAACATCAATGCAAAAATCCGCAATAACATACTGGCAAACCGAATCCAGCAGCACATCAAAAAGCTTATCCACCACGATCAAGAGGGCTTCATCCCTGGGATGCAAGGCTGGTTCAACATATGCAAATCAATAAACATAATCCATCATATAAACAGAACCAAACACAAAAACCACATGATTATCTCAATAGATGCAGAAAAGGCCTTTGACAAAATTCAACAGCCCTTCAGGCTAAAAACTCTCAATAAATTACAAATTGATGAGACATATCTCAAAATAATAAGAGCTATTTATGCCAAACCCACAGCCAATATCATACTGAATGGGCAAAAACTGGAAACATTCCCTTTGAAAACTGGCACAAGACAGGGATGCCTTCTCTCACCACTCCTATTCAACATAGTGTTAGAATTTCTGGCCAAGGCAAACAGGCAGGAGAAAGAAATAAAGGGTATTCAATTAGGATAAGAGGAAGTCAAATTGTCCCTGTTTGCAGATGACATGATTGTATGTTTAGAAAATCCCATTGTTTCAGCCCAACATCTTCTTAAGCTGATAAGCAACTTCAGCAAAGTCTCGGGATACAAAATCAATGTGCAAAAATCACAAGCATTCCTATAGACCAATAACAGACAAACAGAAAGCCAAATCATGAGTGAACTCCCATTCACAATTGCATCAAAGAGAATAAAATATCTAGGAATCCAACTTACAAGGGATGTGAAGGACCTCTGCAAGGAGAACTACAAACCACTGCTCAACAAAATAAAAGAGGACATAAACAAATGGAAGAACATTCCATGCTCATGGATAGGAAGAATCAGTATCATGAAAATGGCCATACTGCCCAAGGTAATTTATAGATTCAATGCCATCCCCATCAAGCTACCAATGACTTTCTTCACAG
>NW_012101732.1:2335192-2371241 GCF_000951045.1 Mandrillus leucophaeus
CATATACACCATCGAATATACACAGCCATAAAAAAGGATGAGTTCATGTCCTTTGTAGGGACATGGATGAAGCTGGAAACCATCATTCTCAGCAAACTATTGCAAGGACAGAAAACCAAACACTGCGCGTTCTCACTCATAGGTGGGAATTGAACAATGACAACACTTGGACACAGGAAGGCGAACATCACACACTGGGGCCTGTTGTGAGGTTGGGTGGAGGTGGGAGGGACAGCAGGAGATATACCTAATGTAAATGGGTGCAGCACACCAACATGGCACATGAATACATATGTAACAAACCTGTACGTTGTGCATATGTACCCTAGAACTTAAAGTATAATCATAATAAAAACAAAAAATTAAAAAATGCAAAAAATAAATTTTCATTCCAGAACTTCAAAAAAAAAATTTACCTAATTTAAAAAAAAAAAAAAGAAGCATCCGCAATCATGCCCCAAAGCATCACATCTCCTGGCCCTACATACTGATCAGTTTTGCTGGTCTGAACTGCAATCTTTCTTGTGCTGAGCACCCAACCCCTTTGGAGAACACATCCTTTGTTTTAATTATCTTCTGTCATTGGTTAAGCTACCATTGGTTAAGCTATAATCAAGTGACTGTCAGTAAAGATTATACAATTATGTATCTGTTCATATCATACACTGACTTTGAAGACACTCAATCATCATACCCTGAACTCATCAACCACATCTACTGTTCCTTCTTTGAATCCACCTTGCGTCCCATTAATAGAATGGGAACAAGCATGTTACAGCATAGGAGCATAAACAGGTTATCAGACATAGCCAGATCCTAACCCATCTCACCACTACATTATCTATATAATTTTTGGAAGGTAATAAACCTCCCTGGGACTTCATTTTTCTACCTATGCAATGGGGATAATATATAATTTCCAGGGTTAGTGGGAAGACAAAAGATAATGCATGTGAGAACCAAGCACAAGGCCTAGCACATAGTAGGTGCTCAGCAAACTGAAACTATCACCATGATCATAATGATTCCCATTCAAGCTCCATGATTTATTAGCATTGTGTCCTTGGGTGATTATGTTACTGCTGTCATGCCATTTCTTCATTTGTAATGTGAAGGTTACAATGCTTATTTCACAGGCTGTATGTCAGGTTCATTATGAAAGCAGCATTAGAAAGTTACTATATTAACATCGACAGAGTACTTGCTAATTGCCGAGCAATGTGCTTTGTGTTGATGCAAGAGAGATGAAAAAAGACATAGTCCCTGGCGTCTAGGAGCTCGGAAAGCGTAAGCAGCAAGTTAAGCTATAGTGAGAGAGAAGGAAGTTCTTGGAGGATATGGAACATAGAGAGGCACTTCTCCCAGACTAGGGTAGAAGAGAGATCAGAGAAGGCTTCCTGGAGGGTATACGATCTGAGCAAGGCTGAAATAATCTGTAGAGTTTCTCCAAGGAGCAGGGGAGATGAAATGTCTTCCAAACAGATGGTCAATAAGAGCCAGTCGTATCAGAGAACTGCACATTGTTTGACCTCACTGGTGCTGAGAGGTGGAGTGCTGCACTCACCATTCTGACCACAGAAGCCACCCAGAAAAGGCTGATCTCCCCTTCCCGTCTCTTCCTCAGGCATTTCCTGCCCTGTCAGCAGCTGGCACGGAGCTGCACTTGCAGCAGAAGCTGGCCTGTCACTATAGCAGGATTGACCCATGTGCAGACGTCCCCCGCAGATATGACATCCCTCCTTCTGGCAGGCCCTCTGAAGTGACTCCCTGCCGTGGGCACTGACACAGCCTGGTGACAATTACAGAGTGAGAGAGACTCCTCGCCATGGGGCTTTCAGATCGGTGCCATTATCCTCATGTAACATTTTTATTTCCCTTTGTCCTGTGTTGCCCTTATGACTTCCGCTCATGATTACTCACAGAGCATTATTCCTGCAGAAGAGTTCAGGAAAAAAAAAAAAAAAAAGGTTCTAGATGCCTTTACTCAGCTCCCTCTTCAGGCCCCTTTATTAAGCTGTCCCCTGTTCCCCACCCCACACCCCTGGGATTGCTGATTACCCGTGACAGATTGGGAACCGGGGAGAGAAGCAGCCAGCATTATGAAACACATGCTGAGCACCATATGACACCTCACACGTTCCCGTGGTCATACGGTGAAGTAGATATCATCATCTGCATCTCCACTTTAGAGACGGGGCCTTAGAGGGAGAAGCGACTTATCCAAATCACAGAGATCACAGATAATATAGCCAGGATTTTAGCTTGAGTGTGCTTGGTTCCAAAGTGTTTGCTCTCTCTCCACACCAAAATAGCTTCTGAATCCCCAACATCAGGTAGAGATAGAAGGAATGTGCTTAGCTCTTGTGGAAGTTCTTCTAAAAGCATTCAGTGGCTTGTGTGCTGCCCCTTCAGGGACTGACAAAGTGAGTGGTGATGATGTTGTAAAGAATAGCAAAGCAGGAGTCTTCAGAAGTTCTAAAGTAGGTGAGTGATGATCAGATTTACATTTTTAAAAGAGCACTCGATCTTCTGTGTAGAGGATAGATTATAGAAAGCAACACAAGCAGCCCAGAGACCAATTAGGAGGCCACTGTCAAAGTCGGAGGGAGCACTGGCGGAGTTTGGCGCATTCGGAGCAGCAGGGAAGAAGAGGAGATAGATTCCGAATCTCTCTGAAGGATAGCACCCACAGGTCTCAGTCACTTGTGGGTTGAATGTGGGGGTGAAGTGGTGACATGAATCACAGAGGATTCCTGGGACTTGGGCTTGAGTGATTTGGGGGATGGTGGTGACATTTCAAGATGGTAAACACGAAGGGGAGAACATTTGTGGAGGTAAGGTGGGAAAATTAAGACTTTTTGATATATTAAGTTGAGGTGCCCATTAGTCATCTAAGTGGAGATGTCAAGTAGCAGGAGATGTGAGTCTGCAGCAGAGGTGTCAGTGCTGAACAGAAATTTGGAAGTTATTATCTCGAAGATGGTATTTAAAGCCATGGAAATGGATGGAGTCACCTAAGGAGAGCGTGTATAGGTAAAGAAGAAAAGAAGGACCCAGAAGTGAGCCCTGGCATGGTCGTCAGACTGGGGCTCAGACCCAGAGCAGAGGAGGGAGACCCAGCAAAGACAACAAGGGAATAAAGCCAGGGAGGGCAGAGCAGGGCCTGGGCAGTGCTGTGTGAGTGAAGCCAACATCATTATCCACATGGAATGTTACAGGGAAATAAGGGAGATGACTGACAAGACCCTTAGAGATGCTGGTCTAGAGGCTGACCATGACCTGACAAAGCACAAATGGAGGGTCACATTCAGCCCAGCTGGAGGAGATGGAAGAGGAAATGGGAGATTGGAAGTAAAAATGCATAAAAGAAGTGATTCTGTGATGGAGAGAAGAGCAACAGAAGCTAGTGGGGAAAACGAAAAGGCAGGAGATATGAGCACATGGTATTATTCTGAAAGAATAATTCTAAATATAGGAGTAAAAATCCTATAATCCAGATCACGGTGACAGTTTGCCCTTTGATAGAAGCTGGGACCATTCGTCGGCTGAAAAGGGAGGAAAGGAAGGTGGGCCTGGTGGTGGGAAGAGGATTCCCAATGGGACTGCTTCTCGTGAATTACGTAAGCAATTCAACCAGCTGAGAATGAAGATGGGAAAAAACTAGTGGGGTATTGAGGATAAAGTCCTTTTCTGAGCATGCGAAATAATATCTAAGTGTAGCAGGGTTGTCAACCACACCTGAGTGTCCATCTGCAGTTAGAGGCCATACTCTTCCTGCAGGACCAGTCTCAGCGCTGTCTCCAGTTCATTCAGCTGCACAGGTACAGATAAGACAGAGAGTGCACATCGGAGCTTAGTCAGGGTTGAGGTTTGACTGGGTCAGTTAAGCAGAGGAGAGGTGCGTGGACATTGGAAGTATTTGCAAAGAGTGACTTTAATGATGGTCCTTAGAAGACAAAGTGTGCCCGAGAGGAAAAGAGGTCATGAGGGGGTGAATGATCATGAAAATCGGGCAGATGGATGAATGACAATGAAATGGAGCCATTGGGTGCTGGGGTGTCACCTCCAAGGGTCAGGGGTGTGCCCAGAAAGCACTGTATTCTAAAGGGAGGTTTCAAAGATGCTACAAACAGCAGGGTGTAGCACTGGAGTGAGTGGCTGGGGGAAGAGGTGGAGGAACACAGAGGCCAGTGAGTTCCAGGGCACTGTTCTGTTCCAGCTGCTAGACTCTGCCTGGAGGCCTCTGCCCAGAATCCCCATCACCAGCTTTGAATTGCCTGCTTCTTACCCTAAGGTCCCAGATCAAGTGTCTCCTTCTCAGATGAACCCCCTCCGCTACCACACCATGACCATCCTTTGACGCATCAGCCCCCTCCAGCCCTCCATTATTTTCCATCACAATGCACACACAGTTTCCTTCTTCCGTTGCACCAGACAGCACTTGCAATTATTTTGTGTATGTGTTTACTCATCTCTTTGTTTCCTTACCCTTCCCTCCCACAGAAATACAAATGCTCTAAGATCAGGACCTGCATCTTGTTTTGCCCTGAACCCCCAACACATTATATGCATCAGTAAACCTTTGTTAAATAAATGAGAGTAAGTCTGAAGTTCCTAACCTGTGCCTGGCATGTATGAGATGCCCTCCCCTGCAGAGGATACATCCCCCTCACTCTTCCTCATTTGTAATCTCTGAGGTCGACAGAGCAGGTGGGTGCTTGAGCATTAATCAAAGTATGAAACAGGCAGACGTGGGATGTAAAAAGTGAAAAACACAAAGGCAGAAATGTGCCTGTGCAATCGGAGGTCTGTGTGCATGGCCCAGGTCCGAACTGGATTCTCTATGTGACCTTGTGGTACCTCCCGCCTCCCCACCTCCCATTCCCCAGGCTGGGTCTACTCATCTGTCAAAGGTGAGGACCAGACTAAATCTGTGGTTTTCAAATCTTTCTTTTTGAATTAGCAGAACTTCTTAGATAAACCCTTTAGTGCTGGTTTAGATATAAAATAGATCAATGGGGCTGGTATGATTAAGAGGTTGGTAGAATCCAGCACCCCACAGATCAACCGCCACCAGGGACCTCCACACCAGTTTCTCAGGCCTCTCTCAGGGCCCTGTGGCTCCATGGGACACAGTTTGGAAGCTGCTGGTCTAGACTCCTTGGATCTCCACGGTGGGCGTGCCCTGCAGGTGCAGTCCTTTATGGGCCCCTCATCCTCCCAAAGAGACCGTCTCCTGGTGACAGAGCTCAGCCCTAAGGCTCCTCTGGCTGGGATGCTGCTTTCCCGGTGATCCTGATGGGTGCTGACAGCAATTAGCAGAGAGAGAAATTTCCCTGTAGAAAGCTGGGAACATTTATCAGGCACTTCACGCCAGGAGCCGGGACACAGCACAAAATTCATTAGTGTTTAGGGCAAGTAAGCTGTCCCATTCTCACACAAGGGTTAAAGGGAAATCCAAACTCTATAAATAAGGGCTACTAGGGCCTTTTAAATCTTGGTTTGCACCAAAATGGAGTTTCTATCTCTTTAATTTGCCATCCTATTCCCTGGGCATGTCAGGGCTGATGTGAGTTTAGGGTTTTTTATTAAATCAAGCACCTGTCAGGTGGAAGTTTGTTTCCCTGGCAATGCATGACCAAACCAGCCACCAGTGGATGTCCAGCAGGCACCTCAACTGCAGAACTTCTGAACAGCCTGCCTCTGTTAGCACCCTAAAGGCTCGACTATAACAAATCACATTAAAGGTTCTTAGCATATCCAAATACTGGCACCTTGCGTCTGTCTTTCGTCTCTTCTTTCCCACTCACAGGGGTGGTTGTGAGTCATTTCATGAATGTGTGTTGAGCACCTTCTATGTAGCAGACACTGTGCCATACCCTGGAGATACAGAACTATTTTATTCATATCTAAAGTCTCCGCTCTCAAGGATATCTGAGTATTAGAGGTGAGTCAAGAAGGAAACTGGCCCCTGCAGGGGAGTGAGATGGTTGGGGATGAGTGTCTGTTACGCAGAGTCAGAGGAGGGGCACCTAATCCAGGCTCAGGGTGTTCAAGAGAGCTTCTCAAAGCAAGAATACCCAAGGAAGAATCAACTCACGGGGAAAAGCATTCCCAGGAGCAGGAATTGCATGTGCAAAGTCACAGAGGAGGACAGAGCAGGTTGGACTTGGGGTACTTAAAGTGTGGAGAGGCTGGAGATTTGCAGACAAGTAGGTGCAGAGAAATGAGGCCAAAGAATGAGGCAGGGCAGGGCCATGAAGGCCTGGAGGCTTAGTGAAGGAATCTGAACTTTAGCCTGACAAAACAAGGGGATCAAAAGAAGTTTTAATGCTGTAATAGCAAGCAGTCTTCTTATGTGGAAACACTCACTGCAACAGTTAATGCTCTCCTAGTCGCAAGTTACAAAAACTCAATTCTAACTGGCTTAAACAGGAAACTCTAGAGATTCAGTTGCAATAAAGCATAAATGGATCCAGGTTCTCCAGTGATAACACCAGGACTCAGTCTCACTGTGTCTTGGATCTGTGCTAGCTTCAACACCAGAAAGACCCTTTTCCTTGTACCTGCAGGTAGTTCCAGGCCAACCTAACAGCTGGTATTAGCTAACATGCATGATTGCCTACCCCATCCTGACAGTATTCTAAACATTTTCTAAACACTCAAAATAACTCTATAAGATGGGTGCTTTTTTAATGCTTTTTCATAGATGACAAATTGAGGCACTGAGAGGTTAACTTGCCCCAAATCATGCAGTTAATGCTGCAGTATAAATGTGTCCCCCCAAAACTCCTGTATTGAAACATAATTATTGATGTGATTAAGAGATGGGGTGTTTAGGAGGTGATGAAGTCATAAAGGTGGAGCCCTCAGGAATGAGATTAATGACTTCATAAAAGAAATTTGAGAAAGTTGCTGGTCCCTTTTGCCCTTCCATCTCTTCTGCAACGAGGACACAGAGAGTTCCCGAAGAGGAATGGGCCTTTACTGGATGCCAAATCTCCCAGGACCTTGATCTTAGACTTCTCAACTTCCAGAACTGTGAAAAATTAATTTTTATTGTTTATATATTACCCAGTCTAGGGTATCTTGTTCTGGCAGCGGGAATGGACAAAGGGCTAGTAAATGGCAGAGCTGAAATAAGAACTCAAGTTTGATTCTAGAGCCCATACAACTTACAGGCATGTTTAACCACACCCCTGTGGGATCTTTGCAGCTTGTAATTGCGGCAGAAAGACTCTCTCCCTGATTGTTCCAGCATAGACTCAGTCGTCAGACTGATCTGGGATTCACGCCTATCCCTAAACCAATCGCTAAATCCAGAGAAATCGAATTTGACAATTAGCTGGGCCTGGGTCCCTCCTGAATCCAGGAGAGTAGGGTAGCCTAACCCAAATCTCGTGAATTCAAAACCCAGAGGAGTGGTCCCCCCAAAGAAAAATCAGCGTGGTGTTACTGGAAAGAAATAAAAGGGATAGCCAGAAAGAAGAAAAAAAAAATCAACAGCAACAACAATAACAATAATAACCTGATATGCACACCTCTCATTCCATTTTAAAAAGCCCTTTCTCATTCATTAGGCACTTTGATCTCTAGTACAACTCTTTAAGAAAATAACAAGCAAAGGATTATTAGATCCACATTTCAAAAAAGGAGCCACATTTGGAGCAGTAAAACAAGTCTCCTAAGATCTCAGTGAGGAATTGAGGGCCAGAACTTTCTCAGATGCCACTAGTGGTGCATTCTCAGCCCTCTGTGGCTCCCTGTCGCCATCGTTGCTGCACTGGGAGCAAATGGCGGTGTTAGTGACAGAAACTGGGCTTGAGCTCTGGCTCTGTCAGGTTCTCTGAATTCTCCCACCAGCCCCAGGCAACAGGTGCAATTGATCCATCTTCAGATCTGAGGCTCGGAGGTGGGCAAGGGTGCAGGTCACATAGTTGGTAGAGGTGAAGTATCTCCCTGCCACCCCCATCCAGACCATGCCTTATAAGCAGGAGACATCCTCCCCAACCAAACTTCCTTGTTGCTTTCCCCACACGTTTTCCTGGATCCTTGGGCCTGGCTCCCACTGCTCCACATGGCACCATAGTATAGTGTGGAAAACAGGGTCCGGGCAGAGAACACCCCAGGCTGAGCAGCAGGGGAGCATCTGTGAACACAAGGTGGTCAGAGGCTGAGTGAGGAGGAGGCTGAGTGACACCACGGTCAGGTCTCAGAGATCAGAAGCAGCATTTGTAAAGTAAAAATAAAAACAAATGTCCTCTAAGTCTCTATCACATGCTGAGCCCTGTGCAAAGCACTTAAATCCCCTTGTATGCCCATACCACGTCATCTCCATCAACACTACAGAATGGAGAAATCAGTGTCTTGACTCAGCTGAAGTTACAGCTAACCCGCTAGGCAGGCCCAGCACTAAGCCCCTTACATGTGTCTGTTCATTTAATCCTCGTAGCAGCACAAGGAGGCCAGAGCTATCCTCATCCCCTTTTGCAGATGAGCCTTAGTGTTGTGAAGTCACTTCCCTAAGGTTGCTCAACAAGTAAGTGCAGAGGCAGTCCCGGAGCCATGTCTAGAGACCCCAGAGCCCATGACCTGGCCCTACATCCAATCTGTCCCTGAGTCAGAAGATCAAGGTGAAGCTTGAAAAGAGAGGGGCCCTCGCCAGAAGCCGGGAGAATCAAGGCAGGACAGAGGGTATTCAAGGGCAGTGTGGGCAAGCGGTGCTGAATCAAAGCCACAACCAGAGAGAGGAGGCTGCAGGACCCTGAGGTGTGGGTTCAGGGCCAGCACAGGGCAGGGTGGTGGCTTAAAATGTCTATCCCGAACACCATGCTCTTCCTGCCTCTCTGTGCACACCCAGGATGTCCCCGTCACCTCTGGAAACCATGTCCTTCACTGCCTGACCCAGCCCTCACCTCCATGGAAGGCCTCTGGCTTCTCCAGCTGGTTCAGAGTCCCACATTTGTCTGAAGTCTTCTATCACCCTTGGTCTGCTCCATTACAGGGCAGCACTCCATTTTACTCTGTTATTCAGTGGTCATTGTTTCAGAGGCCACAGAACTGGGAAAGTAGGAGCTGGAGGGAGAATTCACGCATTCATTCAACGCAAATGCACAGCACCTCCTGCCTGGTGACACAGAGGTGGATGAAACAAAAATGTTCCCTGTCACAGATGCAGATGCTGTTATTTTCCTGCCATGACCCTCTCAGCCCATCTGGAGTGAGCTCCTGATGACGATCCCCATACATGCCAAAAACTCACTGCATCTCTCTATCTGAGGATGCTCCCATCTCAGAGCCTGGGGTGGGCCGGACATGCAGGAATCAATGTTTCAGGAGCAGTCGTAGACCAATAGGGATAGAAGTTGGTGGATACAGACCCCAGCATCCTCGTCCTGAAGTGGGAGGGTTGTCAGATGTGTCTAGAACAGTCTCCCAGAGGTCCCCAGTGAGACAAAGTCCCAGTCACCTGCTGACAGCAGTGACCACTCATCAATAAGACTTTCCTCCCTCCCTCATATTCCTTCCCTCACTTTTTTCAGTGCTTCCTAATGAACTAACTGCCCCCAATGCTCGTCTCAGGGTCTGCCTTGTAGGGGAACTCTACCCTTGTATAGTCTAGTAAGAAGACAACATCTAGATAATCCTAACTCCTTATTTTACACTTGAAGGAGCTGAACCCAGAAGAGAATAAGCTTCCTTGGTATGTCCATTTTAACTCCATGTCTGTAGTAGGGTCTTCTCCAAAGCTGAGACAACTCCTGTCCTGTATTTCTTTGGTGTTACTCAGTTCTGGGCACATGATTTGAAATACACATTGAGTTGAATAGAATAGTAAATGCTATAGACTTCCCCCAGTCCTGAGGGGAACAATAGAGCTGGTTTCCAGAGTGCTGCAAATTAGCTCCATCCAGGTGCATGCACCTGGGTTTAGCTGATTCTGTCTTGAGCACCCAGAAATGAATACACGCAGCTGACTCTTTTCAGTGCAATCGTACAGACCTGTGTTTACATTATGGTCCCCGGCAATGGGCAAATTACTTCATGCATTCATTCCACAAGTATTTTCTGAGCAACTGCAAGGTGCCAGGCACTGTGTGAGCCACTGGGGACGTATATAAAGATCATTAAGGTCATCACTGCGTGGAGCTTATAGTCCAGTAGGGGAGATAAAAATAAGCCAGTAAATAAAAACCATCATTTCAGATTCCTCATCTGTAAAAAAGGAAGAGTGGACGTTCCTCTTGGCACTCCAGAGAGGCATCAGTGAGCCGAGCCAGGGGAAGCACCTGCACAGGGTTTGGGGCGCATAAATTTAGGTTCTTTTCTTCCCCCACTCCAGGGTTGAAGCCAAGGGTTTCTAAGGGAGGAGGCAGAGGCAGGAACAGGGACTAGAAATAGGAAAGCGGAGCTATATTTCAGGCACCTCTTTGCTCCTACCCTTCTCCATCTCTCCAAGGAGGGAAAAAAGCCATTCTGGTTGACAGATTCCAGGACAACAAACCAATGTTGCCAGTGATGAAGATGTCAGAGAGTAGAGTTAAAAGGTCAGGACGCGAATTAGCTCTTGTTTCTCCTCCTTCTGAGAATCCAAAGTGCTAAGAGCTAGGTTTAGTGATAAGAGCTAGGGTTAGGCCAGCTGTCCTGAGCTCGGGTCTCATTCTCTCTCCCTCCCTCCCAAGGTTTTCTCCTTCTCCTATAGGCAGCCTGAGCCAGCTCAGGGTTAGATATGAAAGTGGACAGCCATCTCTCTCTCTCTCTCCCCCAGCTGCCCCCTGCCCCATGTTCCTTTCCCGCTAGGTATCAGAGCTGCTCCCTATTCATTCTAAGGTTTGCCCACTGAGATAATACAACAAAGAGGTTAGGAGGACAAACTCCACAGCCAAACTGCCACCTTTAGTCACTTGTGACCTTAAGAAAATGACTTAGCCTCTTGACAATCCAATTTTTTCATCTATCAAATGGGCGCAGTAACAATGATTTTCATCTCAAAGGATAACGGAGAGGGAGCTCATGGATTGCTAGGTGTAACTCTAACTGCCAGCTGTTTCTAACAGAACAAGGGCAGGAAGCTTCTCAGGCTATTATCAAGCCAAAGCATCCCCTACAAATCCCTGGGCCCCGTAAGGCTCAGCTGGCAATCCTAGGCTGTTTGCCTTCCTATTTCTATTAGTGTGTATGTTCCTCCCTCCACTGCTGTTATCTAGGGCTCCATTTGGTTATTCCTGGGATAATACCACCGAGAAGCACCCCAGCCTCACCCCGATGTCTAACACAACCCCTTCCCTCTCTGTGTGATCGCAAAGATTTGGTTGTGATTTTCCCTTCCAGTGGGAAGGCTCAATATGCCAAGAAATGCCTTCCCTCTCCTGCCTTTGCCCTGACAAGCATCAAGACAGAAAAATAACCACTTACCCTTTCCACACAAGGCCCCCAAATCTGCTAGGAATTGCTTACCCCTCCCATTCCCCTGCTCCCACTCACACACGCTTTTCCCCAGGCTCTGGGGCCAGGCAGAGGCGGGGGTGGGGAGCTCCAACTCCTAACCACTCCTGAGCTGTGGCACTGACTGAATTAATCCAAGAGGTGGATGGCAGCCATTCAGCCTGAAGGCCACCTGTGCTCCAAATTTGAAAATCCATTCACTGGGGAAAAGCTGAGAGTCCCAAAGAGAGTCAATGGATTTTCGATCACCAAACATTGCTTTGGGCAAATAAGCAATTTTATTTCCCCTTCCCCACCCCCTTGAAAACATCAATGAAGTGTTTTGTGGTGTTGCTGACAGCACATGTCACTTCGGAACTGAAAATAAAATCTTCTTTGAGCTATTTATAACTGACTGGCAAACAGAAGATAGTGGGATGGGAGCTAAGAAGAAATCCGAGATTAGCGGGGTGAGCTGAGAGCCAGCCCCTCCAGCTCCCAGCTGAGCAGCCCTGTAGGAACCACTTAGAGCCTCCAACCCCAAGTCCTGATCTGTAAAGGAGGACGGATGACCCACATCCACCTCCCTAAAGAGGGAGCAACGATGGGGCATGGAGAGGATGAGGAAGGGAAACAAGAGAGGGACATGTACATGCTTTACAAGTAAACGTAGGGGCGTCTTTTATGAGCTGTTAGGTGCCCATGCAAGTGACATTTCGAGACCTTGAGGGATCCTTCTTAAAGCAGGGGTTTTTAACTTGAGGTTGAAGATCTAAACAGCTTTGAGGGGCCTGGGAACCACCTGTAATTACATGCATTGTTTGTAGTGCAGGGTGCATCTCTCAAAAGAGAACGTCTTTAACTTACATCAAAATCTCAAAAGAAATGGGGACATGTTGTTCAAAGGATACAAACTTTGAATTATAAGGTGAATAAGTTGGGGGAAATCTAATGTATAGCATGAATTATACATGTATATAATGTATAGCACAGTCTATAGTTAATAATACCATATTGTTTACTTGAACTTTGCTAAGGGAGCAGATCTCAAGTGTCCTGTCCACACACACACACACACACACACACACACAGTGGTAACTATGTGTAGTGAAGGGGGTGACAATTAATTTGCTTGTGGTAACCGTTACCCAATGTATACATATATAAAATCAACATGTGTATACCTTGAATATATACTATTTTAATATTTCAGTTATACCTACATAAAGCTGGGGGAAAAATTATCAAAAAGCATTCAAAGGCCAGGCACTGTGGCTCATGCCTGTAATCCCAGCACTTTGGGAGGCTGAGGTGGGCAGATCACGAGGTCAGGAGATTGAGACCATCCTGGTTAACACTGTGAAACCCCGTCTCTACTAAAAAATACAAAAAATTAGCCGGGCGTGGTGGTGGGCGCCTGTAGTCCCAGCTACTTGGGAGACTGAGGCACGAGAATGGCGCGAACCCGGGAGGCAGAGCTTGTAGTGAGCTGAGATCACACTGCTGCACTCCAGCCTAGGCGACAGAACAAGACTCCATCTCAAAAAAAAAAAAAGTATACAGAGAGTTTAAACCCAACATTCTAGGTGGGCAAGAAGGCTGCAAACTCAGACGCCCACCGAATCCAGGTAGGTGGACTTGGGTGGAAGCTGGGCAAGGCACCAAACAAATGGACCACTGTGGACTGTGGCAACCCGGGAGCTCAAGCCCCAACAAAGGCAGTAACCACCGCTCCTAGATTATTGTCAATCAGGAATGTGGGCCAAGGGCTCCTGATTCTTTATTATTATTTTTTTTTTCGGTTGTTTCTTTGTTTTTGAGGCAGGGTCTCATTCCACTGTCCAGGCTGGAGTGCAGTGGTACAATCTCAGCTTACTGCAGATTCCACTGTCCAGGCTGGAGTGCAGTGGTACAATCTCAGCTCACTGCAGCCTCAACCTCCTGGACCTAAGCAATCCTCCCACCTCAGCCTCCAGATCAGCTGGGACCACAGGTATGTGCCACCACGTCTGACTAATTTTTGTATTTTTTGTAGAGATGGGGTTTCACCATTCTGCCGAGTCTGTCTTTATTTGGTTTTAAGACAAAAATAGAAAATCCAGATTTTTATTTATAATCATCTACCTTTTTTCTTTCCTTTAGCTAATTCACAGCTTTAAAATTGTTTGGGTTTGGCTGGGCACGGTGGCTCACACCTGTAATAGTAGCACTTTGGGAGGTCGAGGTGGGTGGATCACCTGAGGTCAAGAGTTCAAGACCAGCCTGGCCAACATGGTGAAACCCCGTCTCTACTCAAAATAAAAAAGTAGCCTGGTGTGGTCGTGGTTTCCTGTAATCCCAGCTACTCAGGAGGCTGAGGTAGGAGAATCACTTGAACCCAGGAGGCAGAGGTTGCAGTGAGCCAAGATCTCACCGCTGCACTGCAGCCTGGGTGACAGAGTGAGACTCTGTCTCAGAAAAAAAAAAAAAAAACTGATGACCCACCACCTTCTCTGCGTGTGCCTGGGACAAGACTCATATTTCTGACAGCACCATCACTTCGCTGCCTGTGGTCCAGGACGGAGCTGCAAGGAAGAGGCTCCAAAGCAACCTGCTAAAGCTAACAAAATGGTTCCTGTGTATGGAGGGAGCTGCTGCCCCACAGACATGTGACAGAAAAATTAATCTCTTTACAGATGAGTAGACAAAGGCCTGGAGAGAGATGTGTCATCTCAAGAATGGGGTGTGGAATTGATTGTAGAGAGAAGGGGTCCCCCAGAGGGACAAATAATGAGCTGTTGTTGTTCATGCTCTGTAGTTTGAAAACAGCTAAACCCCCAGAAACAGAAAGACAAGATTAGAGCAAAATGTGTCACTGGAGGTTTTCTTTTCTTCTCTAGACAACTTTATTGAGGTATGACTGACATACAAAAGCTGTACATAATTAATGTATACAACCTGATACGTTGTATTTTTGTTTTGTTTTTTGAGACAGGGTCTCACTACATTTCCTAGGCTGGTCTTGAACACCTGGATTCAAGCAATCCTCTCAGACTGGCTTCCCGAAGTGCTGAGATTACAGTTGTGAGCCACCCTGATGGCTTTAGATTAAGTATACACTTGTGAAATCATCACCACAGTCAATGCCATAAACGTACCCATCACCTCTAAGAGTGTCCTCCTGCTCCCTTTATTTTTTGTACTTGTGTCTTTCTTTTGTAGTAACCGGTAATCCCACTTCTGGATCTATATACCCAGCAGTTGAAATCAGGATCTCAAAGAACTATCAGCACTCTCATATTTATTGCAGCGTTATTCTCAATAGCCAATACATAGAAATAACCAAAGTGTCCATAGGAAGATGAATGAATAAAGAAAATGTACTATATATATTCAGTGGAATGTTATTCAGTCATTAAAAATAAGCAGATCTTGCTAGTGGTGAGAACAGAGATGGAGTTGGAGGACATTATGCTAAGTGAAATAAGCCAGACACAGAAGGATAACTACTACCAGAGGTTTTCATGAGATCTGGCTTGGTGACAGGACAGGGTAATGAATGGAGAAGTAGCTTTGACTCAAAAGACTTACCTTTAGGTCCTATAAAATCCATGGAAATAACCTTAATTTCTTCAAGCCTAAATTTCTTTCTCCATAGTGGCAGACTGAATTGGATCCAGTTCTTCACACCCAAGTACAAGTATTCTGTATCCATCCTCCCTTGCCATGCCTTTGCTTTGACTTGGCCATGTGCCCTGCCTTAGGGAACAGGATGTTAGCTGTCATGACAGGAGGGGAGAATTGAAATGAGATTGAGTTGCCATCAGGCCTACTTCTGTGCTCTGGTGATCTGCCTTGACCTGAGCTTCCCTGGGATGCAGTATCTATTCCTTCAGCCCAGGACCCAGAACTGAGTTCAACCTGCAGGCTGGAACAAGGCTCAGCCAGTTCCACAGAGCCTCCCTACTGAGCCCAGCCAAGATCAGCCTATCCACAGTCAACCAGAAAATCCATGAACAAAGGGAATGAATGCTCATCGTTTTGTACTAGTGGGAGTCTATGGCTGATTTCTACACAGTGAAAAAGACTGAATACTGGTGAAATGAGGGCAGCATCAATTCTGATGAACTCTTTGCATCATGCTCTGAATCAGAAGTCATGGTAGTAGACAGTCTCTTGTACATTATAACACATGACAAATGTAAGGTGTTTGTTTATTGTTATTGGGTAAATAATCCAAATGTGTCTCAAATAGAGTGAAAAGAAGAACATAATTAAATGTAAACAAAAAGTAAAGTATATTATTTAATTCATCACTTCAGTCTTTTTACAAAAATCTGCTCATGCCCCTTCTCTACTTAAAACTCTCTGTTACTTACAAAGTGTCATGGAAGCCTTGTCAGGCACTGGTAGCTTTTAATGTGGCTTCATCATGCCTCTCCCACCTTCTCTTTGACCTCTCACTCACCCCACATATGGCTCACTGTATATTCCAAGAGCCAAAACTGGGCTAAAAAACGATTCCCTAAGCACCTCAAAACCTTTTACTCTCTGTGAATTTGGACAAGGCATTGCTATTTCCCGAGTGCTGCCTCCTCTAGGAAGCTGCTTCTGCCTTCCTTAGGCAGAGTCAGTCACTCTGTCCTCTAGCTCTCACAGTTCATAATCCTTCACACATGTATCCCGTGCTGTGGTAGACTGCTGCCTAGTAACCCTTCAAGGAACTATTTCTTCCAGAATCCATGCCTTTATAGAGTCCCTTCCCACTAATAGATTATAACAAAATTGTCCCTGTAACATTTCTAGGGCTAGCCCATAATTTAGCCTGGCAACTTCTGCTTCCTCCCTCTCAGAAGTTTCTTCTAGAAACCCAGCCACCATGTCATGAGGCAGTCCAAGCAGCTATGTGGAGAAGGCTACTTGAATGAGAACTGTGGCCCCTGCCTGACAACTCCAGCTAAGCTCTGGTCAAGCTTCTCAACAATTCCAGCCTTCTAGACATCCCCGAAGTTCCAGTCCCAACTGAGCTCCCAGTTGAGTTTCCAGATGAGGGAAGCCTTCTCAGCACCCCAGCAAGGCAATGTGGAGAAGAAAAGTTGCCCAATAAACTGAGAAAAATTATGAATAGTAATATGCCACTAATTGTTTTAAGCCACTAAATTTGAGGGTGGTTTGTTATGCAACCACAAATGACTGAAACACCTCTATCTGTCAGGGCTCTCAGTTGCAAACAACAGAATTGATTCAGTCTTTTATGAAAGGAAACTTAGACAATGAAAGAATTTCTGAGAGGGCCCTAAAATCATGCTTGAAGGCTGCATATCCAGTAACAAAATCTTAATTACTGCACTGATGGCTCTAATGGAGTCCCAGTGTTGCTAGGCTAACATGGTCACCTTGACTAACACCATGTATACTACAGCCAAGAGGTCCACCCCTTAACCTGAATGTCTCTTCGTCATCATCACTAGAATGGATTTCAAATTTTATCTGCTTCTTTATGTCCCACTTTTAAATCAAAGTTTGACATCATTCCTTCTGAGGAATAGAAACTGGGTCATGTGCTATATCCTACCTTTAAAGGAACCTTGAAAAGTGAGTATATTAGATTTGCTATTGCTACCATAACAATACACTTGGTGGCTTACATGACAAAAAATTTATTTTCTTTCAATCTGAAGGTGAGAAGTGTCAATGAGCTAAAAATCAAGATATTGAGAGGTCTGTGTTCCTTCTGGAAGCCCTAAGGGAGAACCCATTGCTTGCCTTTTCCAGCTTCTAGAGGCTGCCTGCATTCCTTGCTCCTGGTCCCCTTCACATCATTCTGACCTCTGCTTCCATCTTAACACCTCCTTCTCTGAATATGCTTCTTTTGCTTCCCTCTTTCCTTATAAGGACCCTTGTGATTACTTTAGGCCCTCCCAAATAACCCAAGATAATCCCCCATCTTAATATCATTAACTTAACCAAATCTTTAAAGTCTTCTCCGCCATGCAAGTTGACATATTTATAGGTTCTGGGGATTAGGACCTGTACATCTTTGGGTGGCCATTATTTTACCTACCATAGTGAGTTTCTGACTTTAATCACAGAAAGATAGAATTCAGAAAGTAGAAAATTCTTCAAAAATGGAAAACAAAATCAGTGACCTTACTAGTGCTGCTTACACATATTATGTTTCTGTTTCTTTCTGGTAACATAGGATATTGCACATTCTTGTCCCTATTGAAAAGAGTCATGCCCATGCAACTTGCTTTGGCCATTGAAATACAAGCAGAAGTGGATGACAGTCTTACTTTCAGCAGTGCAAAGTTCATCATGCTCTTTCTCTTTCCTGTCATAGACACTGGCAAACAGCAGCCTCTCTACCAACCTGAATCCCAGAGTGAGGCAGAACCCCCAGATGACCCATGATGGACATGCAGCATTGATGAGAAACAAATTCTGTTGTGTTAAGCTACTAAGATTTGGGGGCCTAAATTAGCGCATCCAAGTGTTCAAAATATTCAGTACAGCCAAAAGCAGGTTTACTACACACTATTTTGTAATTGTATGCTTCCAAGTATGTCTCTAAGAATTTTTATCCACTAGTCACAATGGAGCTATCTTGGTCAAGATCCAGCAACAATTAAAGAATTCAAAGTTCAAGCTAAAATCCTCTCAATGCAACTTGGTATATCCTCCCATAACTCCTGAATGCATTCATGCACGCCCACGCATATACACACACAGAGAGAACAAGGCTATCTATCATCACAGAGAAGCTACTTCTTCATTGCCTTCTTCTAGGTTCCCAGCTGTTACACAACCCCAGGCCAGGAAAGCCAGTGGACTACAGGAGAGAAATGACAACATTGATTCTAACTTGCTAGGTTGCTGGAAAGTCTAAATGGGGATGAAGAGCTAAGTCAACTAACAGGGAAGAGAGATGCCCAGCTGAACAAATAGACTTGACAAGCTGGTTATAACTGTGTCTGCCACAACTCCGCAGCTCCAGGAAATGTAAGAAGACAGAAATCCGGACAGCCTGAGTTCTGGTGAGGCAAATTAGTTAAGGGCCAGGAAAATCCTCCCTCACATATGTACTCACTAGAAAGGTCTTTACTGAGAATGGGTGTTTGCCAGAGAGCCAGGCCTGGAAGGCAGCTTGAAGGAAAAAGGAGAAAACTGTTGTGTGCGGGGGTGTAATGTGGGACCTGTGTATGTCAGCATGGGGATCAGGATGGGCAGGGAAAATAGAACACAATTTGTCCTAGAAATAAGTCCAGAACCTTTCCTCCAATGGGGAAGTTAGCACAGGGGCAATTCTCATTGATTGTGGTAGAGACGGGCTTCTGTAATTTGGGGGGTAGCTCAGTGGTTAACATGATTTTACAGTCACACACCCAGGCTTAAATCCTAACTACTGAGAATATTCAGGGAGCTAAAAAGACCAAATTTAAGCTTCATGTATGTCACATATCTTAACTGATATTTGTTTATCTTGCATTCAGTGCTGTGCTGAAATACAAATGTCATTCCTCTATTCAGTCATGCATGCATTCATTCATTCCTTTTTTCTTTCTTTTGAGAAACATGAATGGAGCAGCTACCCTGAAATCTTGGAAGAAATAAATAGGGCACAATATTTTCCCTTAAAGAATGTGCAGATGATACAATAATATAAAATTGAACCATAGAGCAGGGGTCTCCAAAGTAGAAGAAGGGGCACATTCACCAGCTGTACCCAAGACAACCACTTGGATAGAAAAAGAAAATACTCAAACTTCTATTTCTATTTATTTTTCTCTAATATTTTCTAAGTTTGTGTTTTATGTATGCCTTATAATTTGTACAATAAAACAACACAGTGGCACTTGTAAATAATAAATTAAGGAATATGCAAGAAAATATATTTTGAAGATACGTGCTCAAAAATATGTGCTCAAAATTTGATAGAATGCACAATGAAAATCCTAGAGATTTTTGATTTCCTGGTTAGGAGGACAGTAAGATAAGAGCATCTGATTCATCCTCATCTACCTTCCCATTGAAATACTTGTGAAAATAGACCCAAGAGAGCTAAAGGTACAATAACACTGAAAGCCAGAAATAAGGTTCAGTTATCTACCACAGCCCAAGAGGAATTTCTACTAAGTGAACGATGAGTGAGGCTATGAAGCAGAACAATAATGCCAGCAAGAAGATAGATTCCCAAACATCTCCATGGTATCCACCTACCTCAGATACCACAGCTTCTTTATCAAAAGGAAGGACAGCAGGGGAGCTGTATTAAGTATCCAATGCTGTGTCACAGATAGTCTAACATTTAGTGGCTTAAAAAAAACAATCATTTCTTATCTCTCTTAGTTCAGCAGATCAGGAACATAGAAGCAGCTCAGTTGGGCACTTCTGGCTCATGGTCTCTCGAGTGAGTGCTGTCAGATATCAGCTGGCATTCCAGTCATCTATAATCATGGACCAAGGCTAGAGGCCCCACATCCTTCCAAGGATGCTCACCCACACAGCCAGCAAGTTGGAACTGGCCAGCTGGCTTCTCTTCAGGCAGGCTGTCCACAGAGCTTCTTGAGTGTCCTTTCAACATAGCAACCGGCTTCTGTCAGAGAAAATGATCTAAGAGGCCATGGTGGAAGCTGCAATGCATTTTATGACCTAACCTTTGGAATCATACACTATTACTTCCACCATATTCTGTTGGTCACACAGGCCAGACCTGTTTCCAAGTGGAAAAGAACTACACAGGGCATAAATATTAGAAGTAGGGATCACCAAGGCCACAGTGAAGGCTGACTAGCACAGAAGCGAATTCACCGAAGGTAAGTTTTGACAGGGCCAGGGCCCTTTTTCTGTCTCTGTCACTTTCTGCCTTTCTCTCTCTCTCTCTGTGTGTGTGTGTGTGTGTGTGTGTGTGTGTGTGTGTGTGTGTGTCACATGTATCTCCTCCATTAGTTTTTATCTGTCTACATTTTTCCAAGGATTACAACATCCATTTGTAAAAGAGGGAAAATGTTTATGGAGTTCGCAACCAGCACCAACGAAGGATTTATATATAGAATATCTATAGACATATCCCTAAGAAGTTACTTGGGAAAAAAGAAAAACCCCTGTGAGTATGAGTTCAGCAAGAACCAAGGCAACAAAGGAGATGCCCAGACCACTGCTTGAGACTAGGGAGATAACTTTATTTTTGAAAAGATTTCTCCTATATTTCCCTTAATTCTGCAGCCTCCACTGGCAGAGGTCAGTGTTCCAAGGACCAACAAAGGATTAACTTGCAGGAGACACTGGAATGGATTTGCCAACACAGAAGAGAGGACTTCCTTTCCCAGTTGGCAGTGGGTTGGTTCTTGCCTCCTGATGCCTGACTACCTCAATGAAGCCACTTCCATATAGAATATAAGGTTCTATAACTTTCAGAACCCACTACAAGTGCAACTCCTACACCAGGGAGGAGTACTCCCTGTATCAGGGAGGATTCTTAGATGCAAACAACATAATTCATTCTGCCTTATATAAGCATGAAACAAATGTATTAAAGGCTGGTGGACTGCATGAAACAAACATATTAAAGGCCGGTGGATAGCACAAAACATCTCTGAGAAGAACAAAGAACTGACCCTGAAGCTACGAAGTCCAAACACACGTATGAGGATAATCTAACTAAATCATCACCACCGTTGCTACAGAGTAGCTAGATGATCAGGACTGAAAGACAGCAATCCTAACACCGCTGCCCCCAAAGAACCCAATAGCCCCACCACTTTCAGAACAAGAATCTCCCTTTCCAGACTGAAACTTCATATTGCTCATTTTGGATTCCACATCTCAACCAGGTTGATCTGACTATAAGGACTGAGGTCTCCTGCCTTTATGCAGCTGGAAGGAGACCTCAGGATAAAACACTCTGGATTCTACTTTGAGAAAGCAGGAGAAATAATTAAGATATAGCGAGGCTATTTAAAAGATACTGGGCAGCTGCAAATGACATATGTCAATTGCAAAGACAAAATGAACATAATTAATATAAATTAGTGAGAAGGAAAAGGGAAGGTGTTTTTCCCCAGTGACCAACCACCTACCCTGTCCAAATCAGAAGTAGGTATTGCTGACATTGCTGTTCATTGGACCTCATGAAATCCCAGTGAAGTAAACTGCTCAGGATTATGAGGCTCAGGGAGAGATCAGAGTGGACAGGACAGCCATCACAGGAGATGCTGCTAAACATCTAGAGATAAAGAAAAGGTGTCTCCCTCAGCACTTGTATCTGCATCTCTACGGGGGATTCCACAGGTGTTTATCTTGGACCCAGAGATAGAAAACCTCAGCCTTGTAGACTAAAAATGTGCTCATCTTCATCCACAAGCATCCTGCTATAATTTCTTTCACTTAGAATCTAGGAATGTACATGTTTTATATGTCAAAATGCATGTGTAAATTTATTTTCTCATTCCTTTACAACAAAGCCACCCCCAAGCAGAGCTCCAGATAAGCAGAACAGAACCAGAGTTACTAGGTGCAGTGGTTCTTTGTCATGTTTTGGCTACCCAAAATGTAAATTTCCTTCCTCTTTGGCAGTAATCCCCAAGCTGTATTAGCCTTGGTGATAAGCACAGTGTATAGAAACCTAAGGAGCCCTGGTAACCCCTCTCCTCAGTACGCAGCAGCTGGGCAGCCACACAACCTGGGCTTATCTGACGGGACTGTCCTATCTTGAATGCTGAAGCTCCTGTGTGTTCTCAGCTACCTTCCCTCCCATGGTGTCTGTCATTTTTGTGAGCCTGGTTTCCAGCCTTTTCATCAATCCTGTATCTCGCCAGCACACTTCCCAAAGGTCATCTTCTTGCTTAAGTTATGCAGAGTCAGTTATGCAGTCAAAAAACCCATGAGCAGTACAGCCTTAGTGTAATTCTAATCAAAGAATTCAAAGTTTTGTTAGCCTACCCAGTTTCATCAGGGTCAACGAACAGGTTTTGTTAGACTTTCTGAAAGGCCTTCATGTTTCAACAAACGTCATTGTTTGCACCCTTTGAGCCAAGCACTGTCCTAGATAATGGAGACTCAAAGATGAATCGGCAGCCATTCCCTCTCTCCAGGAGTTTGCAGTTGGAAGGAGTTCAAAGCTGTTTTAATGCCCCCCCATGACCATTACTATCTTTCAGACACCTAGGAATCAGGTTAGAAACCACTGATCTAATCAAATCTCATTTTATACAAGAAAAAACTAAGAACCAGAGAGTTAAAGAGATTTCTCCAAAGTTAGGACCAGAACTCAACTTCCAAAATCCTAGGCCAAAGCTCTTTGCACTTCATCACCCCACCTGCATGAGATTGAAGCAGCAGACGTCACCTGTCCATTTGTTGATTTTTGCCAACTGGCCGACACTGAGATGCTGGCAAGCAGACTTGTGAATGCCCAGTTAAGCCCAGCTGGGGTCATCTGCAAAATGGAACACTATCCGTGGAGGAAAACAGTTTCACGGAGGCCCTGCAGAGACGCTGTGGAGGACAGGCTTAGAGCAAGCGAGTCCAAAAGAGGAACGGGAATGGAAACAGACATGGAAGCTGATCCACCTGCCTTCCCAGCACATACCCAGGAGCATATGGCCTGTAATTAGCCACCCGGGAGATGGTTATGGAGCCACAAATGGAGAATTACGGCTTCAGGTGAGAAACCTCGGCAGGAAGCCCAGCCCTCAGAAGACAGAAAAGCCTGTTTTCATGCAAATGCCTTCAGTAATCATAAACAAAGGGGGACAGAGAGGGACTTAGGGATGACAGAGCTTAGGGAGCTGTGGCTCTACCAGATGTATAATTGGAAGGTCTTCGAGGCCCTGCAGTCCTCCTGGCATTCCTCAAGGGCCCTGGGAGCCCCACCTGATTTTATTGCAGGACTGAAATCTGGCAACCCTCAGGGACACAACACCCTGATTTTTGTGGTTGGAAAGATCCACTTTATACATAAGAATTAGCCACCGTTCCTCTGAACCGAGTTCATTTTGCCTCTTTGCCTCCATCCCCTTCTATCCCATGCTAAGTGGAGGTGGAGCAAAGGTAGCAGGCACTCCCCAGGCCTGAATCCTGTGACCACCACTTCCTGGCTAAAGGCGGTCACTTCACTTCTATTTTCTCGTTTCCTTTCTGTAAAATGGGGACCATGTTGTACAGAAAAGAGGAGCTACTACTTTGAAAGCTCTTAGGAGTGTGTCTTGCTTATCATACTGGCTCAATAAGGGTGAGAGGTCTCTGTTGATATCCCCACCTCACAGATACCTTTAGCTCACTTGTATCCAATTTGGTTGCATGATCTTACTGCTCTAGTCCTTCTCGGCTTTCCTTTCACCTCACATACCCTCCCACAGTTCACACCCCCCCGCCCCCCACCTCTGTGCCTTTGATAACCACACTTGAAGTTCCTTTCTCCCTCATTTCTGCACCTCTATAACCTACCCCTCCACCTAGACTCAGAACCAACGGTAGTTCAGAAAGCATCCTGCATAGCGAAGACAGAAATAACCAATCCCTTCTCAGCTCTCATGATGAATGAGCTCCCTTATGGCTCTGCACACTCTCTTCTCTGTATTAGAATCATTTATGCCTGTTACCTCTCCCCCTCCCCAACTACCTACTGCGTGGAGCAGCAGGGGCTTGGTAAATATTCATAGAATGAGTGCACAAAGGAGGAAAGGGATAATGTTTGCTCTGTGTAGCTTCCAGTTTCCTCTGACCTGTCCCCGTCATCCTCCACTCTGCCCATACTTTCTTGTTCAGCCAAGAAGCACCATTCACTCACTCTCCTGCAAGCATCTGCAGATGTGCGCTTTCAGACCCACCATGTGCCAAGTCCTGAGAGGGAGGTTTCAAAGGAGAGTCAAAGCTCCAGCTGGCCTTGCCTGAATGAGAAAGGAGTAGGGCAGAAGTGAAGGGTGCAGATATGTACACTGACGGGTCAGTGAGCTGTCAACACAGGCACAGATTGCAGAAGTTGGAGTAATGGAAAATAAGCCTGAATTGGCTGGCTGGGCCTGGCGTGTTGGCTCATACTTGTAATCCCAGCACCTTGGGAGGCTGAGGCAGGTGGATCACTTGAAGTCAGGAGTTCGAGACAAGCCTAGGCAACATGGGGAAACCCTGTCTCTACTGAAAATACAAAAAATTAGCCAGGCATGGTGGTGCGCACCTGTGGTCCCAGCTACTCAGGAGACTGAGGCTGGAGAATCTCTTGAACCCAGGAGGCAGAGATTTCAGTGAGCTGAGATGGCACCACTGCACTCCAGCCTTGGTGACAGAGCATGACTCTGTCTTGAAGAAGGAGGAGAAGGAGAAGGAGAAGGAGAAGAAGAAGAAGAGGAAGAAGGAGAAGAAGAGGAAGAGGAAGAAGAAGAACAAGAAGAAGAAGAAGGAGGAGGAGGAGGAGGAGGAGGAGGAGAAGAATTGGCTGACTGAGGTCAGACCATGAGGCTCTTGCTAAAGAAATTAGGTTTTGTTCTATAAACAGTGGGGAGACCCTGAGGACTCACTGGAGATTATTTCAAATAAAGTTCTGAGTATGATGAGTGACACAG
The DNA here is from genome assembly GCF_000951045.1 of Mandrillus leucophaeus. Classification (NCBI taxonomy): domain Eukaryota; kingdom Metazoa; phylum Chordata; class Mammalia; order Primates; family Cercopithecidae; genus Mandrillus; species Mandrillus leucophaeus. Next base: position 2,360,158 of record NW_012101732.1, read on the forward strand.
AGTGAGTGTTCAATAAATGTTAAGTATTACCATCATTATTAATTTGACATCTTAGGTCTAGGGAGGTAGCCACTGGATGCTTTGAAATGAAAATATCCAGGTAATTATACTCAAGTTCTACTTCTTCCCCCAACTCACTGTATGACCTCATGCAAGTCTCTCAACTTCTCTGAACCTCTCTGGGCCCCAGTTTCCTTATCCGTAAAATGAAGGGGCTGCCCTTGGTCATCTCTGTCTTTGTGAACACCAAAAATCTGAGACAGGTCTCAGTCAATTTAGGAAGTTTATTTTGCCAAAGTTAAGGATGCGCACCCATGACAGCCTCAGGACGTCCTGAGGACATGTGCGGGAAGTGGTCAGGGCACAGCTTGGTTTCATACATTTTAGGGAGACATGAGACATCAATCAACATACATAAGATGAACATTGGTTTGGTCCAGAAAGGAGGAACAACACAAAGCAAAGGCGGGACAGCTGGCAGGGAGGGGCCTTCCAGGTCATAGGCAGATAAGAGACAAATGGTTGCCTTCTTTTGAATTTCTCTCCAAAGGAGGCAATCAGATATGTATTTATCTCAGTGAGGGGTGACTTTGAATAGAATGGAAGGCAGGTTTGCCCTAAGCAGTTCCCAGCTTGACTTTTTCCTTTAGCTTAGTGATCTGGCGGCCCCAAGATTTCTTTTCCTTTCACATTTTCCTCCTTTAACAATCCCTGAACCTAAGACTCAGCATCTCCTGCAGATCTCGCTGACCCATCGTTTCTGTGAACACCCCTTCCTGGACTGTGCCACACACATTTATGCTCTCTTACATCATTCATCATTGTTCCAGTTGCCAGAGTTTCTGATCCACCCAGAAACCACGTCTCTATTTGGATCTTCCCATCAAGACCTATCAAACAACTGAGCACCCAGAATATTCTCAATAGCTATTGATTTAGGACGAGTCACACCATCAGGAAAACCAGGAAATTCAGCTTTGTCTTAGCAATAATAGTAACAAAAAGGAGGGGGACCAGGAGGAGGAGCTAATACTGAGTGTCCAGCCTGGGCTTGGCTGTTCAAAGCATTCACATCTGTAGCAGACATGGCTGTCAGTCCAAAGAGTCAGATGTGTAAGGTCCTTGGAGCAGGCTGCGTTATGGTCAAGCCATCGTGACCCCTGTGACCCACACATACACATCCAGAAGGTCTCCTGGAGTCAGAAAGTCTGGGACAATAAGAAAACCACAAAAGAAGAAAAACAGCTAGTTCCTGTCTTAGCTGATTAGCCAACCTTGCGACATTCTTCCATTGTAACATGCTCTACCCTAACTGATCAATCAACCTTGTGACACTGTGCTCTGTGACCCCTCCCACCTTGTGATAATGTACCTTGTGACATTCTTCCCCTGCCCACAATAAAGGCCCCTAACTATAACTTTCCACTGCTTACCCCTAACCTATAAAACTAGCTGCAATCCCACCACCCTCCACTGACTCCCTTTTTGGACTCAGTCTGCTCACACCCAAGTGAGTAAACAGCCTCGTTGCTCACACTTGGCCTGTTCAGGTTGTTTCTTCAATTAGATGCCCGTATAACGAGATGTTTAAGAAATATGTATCTTTTTTAAATTCAGCCTAATTTCAGCATTGTACCCCTATCCCATGTGGGCTGTCAGAAAATCCCTTTTTGATCATTTTTTTAGGTCCCTTCACTTTTTAAGGTGGACCCAGTCCCAGAAATCCCATGTGGTTCCCACAGGGCAGGGAGCAGCTTCTCCTCCATACTCATTCCTAGTTACCAATGCCACTGTCATCCTCCAACCACGCAGTGGCCCCTCAGAGTCGGGTGGCTGCAGCTGCACAGCTTGGACATGGGGAAATCTTTGATGACATCAGCACCCTAAGACCCAGGGCCCCGTTTTCCAACATCCTTTCTTGTCATTCTGCTCCTCCTCCTCTCTAGGCTCTGCTTGCATGGTGAGCACCCTGGCTGTGGTCCTTCCTTCCTGTCTTTGATGTGCTGGAGTCATGGGCCACACCCGCTTTCCCTCACCCTCTAGGGGCCTAGACCCATAGCCCTCCTCCAACCCCACCCAACCCTGCTCAGGGAAATCTCTGAGTCTGGCAGGCAGAGTCCTCACCTCTTCCTGCTCCCAGAAGTTTCTCCTCCCTCAAGTCCTGGTCTCCTTCTTACTTTTGCATTTTGATTACTCACTATTCCTAGAGCCTAAACATTTTACCAAAAAAAAAAAAAAAAGTCTTTCCTAGAAGAAAGCCTTCTTCAGATTTCCTAGAGGGTGAGGGGAAAATAGGTGTGGTCCATCATTCCAGAACATCAAAGAGAGGAAGGAAGTGCCCCATCCAGCGTGCTCTTGAGGGCCATCTGAGAGCAGAGCCTGAAGCACAGCATCACGGACAATAAAGAAACAAATACACATGGGCATGTGCCAATAAAACTTTATTTGTGGACACTGAAATTTTCATTTCATGCAATTTTCACATGCCACAAAATAGTGTTCTTCTTTTGACTTCTTTAAAACCATTTAAAATGTAAAAAACAAATCTTAAAAATGCTATTTAAAGAAAAAAAAAAGCGCTCACAGGTCTCACAAGAAGAGCAGATCAACAGACCTGGCCCAGGGGCCGTAGGTTGCCAATCCCTGGTGTGGAGGAACGAGCACTGGACATGGAATCCAGCAGCTGTGTTCCATTCCTGCCTCTACTCCCTCCTGGCCCCAAGACCTTGAGCAAGTTATTTCAAGTTTCTTGGTTTCTTTTATCCTCAAAAGGCTTGGAATATAATAGTGCACTTCTCATAGGACTGTTGTGAGTTTTACCTGAGATATAGTGGAAAGGGCTATTAGGCACAAATACCCCAAGATAATAAAGCCTAAGTTCGGGCAGCAGTGATCCTTTCTTATTATGGAAGAAAACCTGGCATCTGGAAAGTATGAAATAGAAGGGAAGAAATAGGTTTTGGAATCAGAAAAGTCCCAGGTTCCAGCCCTGACCCAGCCACTTGGAAACATATAACCTTGACAGAGGTACTCAGAGTCTCTGAACTTCAGTTTCCTCATCTATAACATATTGTTAATATGCCCACCTTACAAGCTTTTTGGAAGATTATTTCAATGGCATAAAAAGTAAAGTACTTGGCACATAGAGACAAAAAAATATGGCAGCTATTATTTATTCCGATGCTGTCTTGATCTTTTTTCAATCCCAAATTTCTGTTTTTCAGAGATGAAGCCGAAGTTCTTTATCAAAAGCATGCCCGCTCGCTGTCTTCAAAACATCTCTTTTAATGGTTCCCCTGGGCTTCAACACAACGCGCCCCTTTCCTCCCCGAGGGAAACCTTGTTGCTGGAAAGTGGGACAGCCCTTTGAACCGGCATTCTTTTTCCACGCTGAGAAATAACACCGGGCAGCGTGCTGGGAGTTTTTTGTTTCCTAGCTCTCCTCCCTGGAGTTGCCCTTTCTGGGTCTGAGGCTGACAAGGGACTGGCAGGGGGAGAGGCTGCCCACTGGCATGGCCTGGGGAGGCGGCATTGTCTGCTCAGGCCTCGCTGCAGCTGCAGGGGCCTCGGGGTCCTGCCAGCTTTGGGGTCAGGCTGATTATGTGTTCCAGCCAGCTGTGTCTTGGATCCGACACAAACAGGCCTGGGATGGACCAGGCTTCTCTCCTTGCTGAGAAAGTTTCTGAAAGTGTCATTTTGGTGGAGGCCTGCTCGGGACTAGAAGCTTGACGTGACTAAAGGTTCCATGATGTTTCAGTAGAGGAGAGGCCGATGGAAGAAACTGCTGGTTGTCCAATTGTCTGGTCTTCACAGGGAGATGGATGGGCCCAGGGCTGGGGTTTGCAGCCAAGAAACTGGAGTCAGGATAGAGGCCAGGATCAAGAATAGCCAGAGTGACATGAGCCCCGAGAAAGCTGTGGCCAGAGAAAAACAGAAAGTTGGGCTTAGGCACTGACTCCAATGAATGAGGACAGAGCCCAAGGTCAAAGCAAAGTCCACGAGCTGGGTGCCTTCAGTCCGTGTGGGTCAAGCACCTTCCCTTCCCTAGAGGCTGGGACGGGTGCTGGGACTGTGTGATGAATATGACACCGTACCAGTCACCTGAAGAACTTGCTTTCCAGGCAAAGAAGTGTTCACATATAGGCACTGAGATGTGTTCCCTAGCCCATCTCACTGTTCATGGCCACACAGCTAATCCATGTTCCCTGGCTTATTTGCAGTGTGAGCCATGTGGCTGAGCTCCAGCCAGGGGATGTACATGATGGGGATGTGGTGAGGCCTGGCCCACAAAACGTTCCCACAGCCTCTTCCTCCTTTGGTGGCCAAATGCAGGGTCTAACAGAAGGCCCCCAGGCCCAGGACAAGGGCAGAGTCAGAACATGGGAGGAACCTGGGCCCCTGAATGACCCCATAGAAGGCCACCTGTGGCCAGGAGCATCTGCAACAGACTTGGTGAGAATAAGAAGTAAACCTTTAACAGGTAAACCACTGAGATTCAGGGGTTGGCTTGTTATAGTGGTTAACCTATTCTGACTAATAATCATGTTCTAAAAATATATAATAAGAGCCATGGTCATGGTGCTATAGAACAAGATGACTGAAGAGAATACATTCCAACCTCCTTCCAGCTGCAGTTTTAAGATTTCGGCAGTCTCCAGGCCCTAATCAGGAATGTTCTTGGTCAAACCTGAGCTGCTGCTGGAATTAGTCTCTGAGTCCCCCATAGATTCAGCCTGCTGTCCACTCCTGATTCATTCAGCCCCCGCAGGTGCTGGCTGCTCACACAGCTTCCAGAGGTCCCCGGTTTCTCCAGGGTCTCTGACAGCTGCCCATGATGATTTTCCCTAAGGAGAGTTGTGCCTTTCTCACCAGGCTGTGAGCTCCTTAAGGACAAGGACTGTCTGCTTCTCCAGTATCCAACCAAGAACAGAGAAGAAAGCAAGGCTTGTCTCTGCTTGATTAACAAACAGATGGCATACTTCCGTGTCCTCCAGAGCTGACCAGGTGGATGACTATCATCTTGCGCTGCTCTCCACATCCTACTGCCTGCCCTGACCTATCTATCCATGTTGTGGTAGCTTGCAAGTGGCCATGCATTCCCTCCACTTGTGCACATGCTCCTTTGCAATGGGCCTCAGCCATTCTTTCTATCAAATAGTGGGATTTATTTCTCCCACCTTGAATCTAGGCACGGCCATGTGACTTGCCTTACTCTACAGGACAATAGCAAACATAATACAAGCTGACACTTGAAAAGCATATGTACATTGGGATCTGCTCCTCTTTGCTCCTCAGGAAATTTCTGCCATCATGTGAACAAGCTTGGGCTAGCCTCTTGGAGGATGAGGAACCACATGGAGAGTCCCAACCGTTGCATTAGAGACCCTGACAAGAGAGCAAAGCCATTCTAGAGCACTCAAACATGGCCACACCAGCTCAGAACAGAAGACCACCCAGCCAACCCACAGCATAATCAAAAAAAAAAAAGAAGAAGAAGAAATGCTTGCTATCTTCCCTGACTACATTTGACATGGTTTGTTACACAGCAAAAGTTAACTGACACATGTGTGAAGTCACCCATGACAGATCTTTCTGAGAATTAGGAAACCAAAAACTGTCATGGATGAACTCCAGCCAGCCACCCTCTAAAGCCCTTCCTTCCTGTGAGCCTGGGAAAATGATAATGGGAAAGTAGATCATTTCCTCTTTTTTTCTACTTGCATGGAGTGCTGTAGGTAAGAATGGCCTTGAGGTGTCCAGTAACCCTTATAGGGTCAGCTCTCACCAAAACCTGGAGCACTGGAAAAGAAGAAAAGGTAACCAGTGGGCTTCCATGTGCCCTGCACACACCCGTGCACACACATGCACACATACACATATGCACCTGCGCATGTTGCATGCACACACACATAGACACATGCACACAGTTTTTGCATCACTGGCAGCAGAGCAGAACAACTCCCATTCATTCACGAGCTGGGAGGACCTAAGATGGGAATCAGAGGAGGAAAATAAAAGCAGAAATAAATGAGTTTGTCCTTAAAATTCACTTTCTGAAATCCTAATGCACTGTTTGAACTGGAAAAGCCAACTTTGGAAACCAACACTTTCTCCAAGTTTGTCTTTCCTAGGCAACAGTCTCTGTGCACCAGCAAATGCATGCTTAGTACTTATATTACATTATACCATATTGTGTCATATTATATTATATAAATTAATAAATATAGGTATAAAATATATTTAGCCTAATTACTTCATGTTTCAGGACTGTGCTGGGGCCTGTACATAAACAAATAAAATAGAAACAGTCCCTACTAAAAGAGGTGATTATCTGTTAGCTCTGTAAAGTAGTTCTTCAATGTCCCATTATTCCTATATATGACCATTATTTATTTAACATATATTATGTGCTACTCCTTGTGATACAGAGAGAATAAGACACAATGCCTGCTCTCATTAAGTTCGTATCTGGTGAATATCCTCTGGACCCGTATGCCAGAGAGGAAACCTGAGCTCAGAGAAGTGTGATAACTTGTTGTAAGTCACACAGAACAGCTGAAATTCAAGCCAATGTCTCCTGCCTCCACCTGGGAGTGCTCATTCCACACATCTCACTGTAGTGAATCCAGAGGGAAGGAAATCATCCCTGTCTTCGCTTTGGAGCAGGTGGCAGAGCCTCTCGCTCTATTGCTTTAGCCATTGGTTGGTGGAATACAGCACTAATGGCAGTTGATTGCATTGTAATGGTCACAGTGTATTAGCATTTTAAATAGCAAGTATAAAACAGTGGTACCAGTCAGACTTTGTTGGTTGCAAGCAACAGAAAGTCAATCTGGCTATCTTTAGGAAAAAAATAAACTCATGGAAGTATATGAAGTAGCTCTAAGCATCTGCAGCAAAGCGGAACAGCCTACTTCAGAAAAGTCAGCAAGGAGAGCAGCTTCCAGGTCCTGGGCACCACCAGGAGAAACAGCTTTAGCCATTGATTGTTTCCCAGTTTCTGCTTCCTGTAACCACTCAAGACTCCAATTCTTGGGGGAGAGAACCTGACTGGCTAAGCTTGAGGTTCATGCCCATATTTGACAGGCCCACTGAAACTTCACATCCAGGGGGAGCAACTCCCAAGTGGGAATCAGGGTGCAGTTGCCAGAAGAAAGTAGAATGGCTGGTGAGCAGGCAACTACAACCCCTGTCCAAGAAAATAATCACTAGAGAACTTGTGGGTACAGGAGCCAAGAGACATGCAAAAGGTGGGATGTAGATTGTGCTTCCAAAGATGGTTGCACCAACATAAATCTCATCGCATATACTTTTCTTACAGTGTGACACCCCTTCATCAAGAAGGAGGCCCTATGTTCTCTTCCCTTGAACCCAGGTAAACTTTTGTAACTGCCTCAACCAATAAAATGTGGCAGACGGGAAGCTGCATGGTAGGTGTCCCCCTGATTCACCCACTGTCTGTCAGGATGCATGCCTTTGGGAGCTGTGAGCCATCATGTTGAATAGGACATTTGGAAAGGTTGGGATACTAGTTATAGTCATATAACTATATGACAGGCACTATGATAGATATTCTTGTGCTTGTGTTTAATGCTCATAACAACACTGGGGATAGGTGGCATTATTCTCTTCTTGCAGGAAAAAAAAACAAAAACAAAAGCACATGAGACTCAGACAGGATGAGATTTGCTAGGATTCACACCCAGGTCCCTCCTGACTCCAGAGATCCTAAGTCTTTTTTTTTTTTTTTTTTTTTTAACCAGTAACTCTCTCTGACTCTCTGATGGTTCTTTCTGTTTTCTAAAAGCACCCCAGTTATGCTGCCTAGTGAAACCAGCTGGAAGGCCAGGGATCAGAACCCAGATCTTCCCCGAAATCACTGTGTGACCTTGACCCCACTCTGAGAGCATTTAATCATCAAGAGGGACAGCAAGCCTGGCTCTGAGACCTTGCAGGGGTGGAGTGGGGATCAGATGTGTTCCCAGATATCAAAATGCTTTAAAGAGGGAAACGGCCCAAGCAGTATATTACAGTACTCATCCTGCATGCATCAGATCTTGCTGAGAGCAGAATTCTAAAACCATCTGAACTCTCTAAGCATTCAGAACTTGTGGAGAGGAAGAACAAGGTGTGTAATTTTTTGTTGTCATTGCTTTAGAAGCTCAAAGTAGGATTGGAAAATCGTGACTTCTAAGGCTCACAGCTTTGAGCTTCTGCGGACAGCTGGGCCTGGAGAGGATGTCATCTGGCACGAGTGAGAAAGCCTCCCTTTAGCAAAAAGTGATTTGCAGGAAGGGAATTTCTGCACTCTGCATGTGAGCAAGAGATGACCAAATGTTCCCTGACATTCGTGCTCGATTACCCGTAAAGTGAGGCCCCGTCCTTAACTGTCCACGGGGAGAACGGAATATCAAACCACAGGAGATCCACTCTAACCCCAAAACTGAGATCCTGCATGTGAACATACCTTGAAAACAGAATATAGGGAAAGAATTTAAAATATACATGAAGATTTACAGGTATGCTTATCACATCACTGATTACAATATAAAAAGTATACCATATAAAAAGAGTCTGACACTTCACATGAGTGAATTGATTATATCAATTTTATGGTATGTCCATGTATTAGAATATTGTGATGCTATTAAAAGGATGTTTGCAAAGACTTTTTAATGGGTTGAGGATATGTTAATAACGTTGAAGGTAATGTCAGGGGACAAATCTGCCTGAGCATAATGACTGAGCTCCAGATGTACACGAGTAACTGATTGGGATGAGAAAGAACAACACTAGCAGACAGGGTTAGGGAGGAAACTGACTTTTCATCGTTCATCTTTTGGTAACTTTTGAATCTTCAGATGGAGAAGAGCCATCGACGTCTAGCGCAGTAAAGTAAATAAGACCCACACTAAAACAAAGTACTCTAAGATCCTACGTACTTCCACATCAAGAAACAAAGTCATATACAAAGAAACTACAATCAGAATACCATCAGACTATTTTCAACAGAAAGATTAAAATAAAGACATTTGCAAATATTTGCAGTCAAGAAGTTATCTTTTCTGTTGTTTGTTTTTAAGAGATAGGATATTGCTTTGTTACCCAACAGGGCAGTGGCAGGATCATAGCTCACTTTAGCCTCAAACTCCTGGGCTCAAACAATCCTTCCACCTTAGCCTCCCTAGTAGCTAGGACTATAGGTGTGAACTACCACACTCAGCTAATTTTTTTCTTTTTTTTTTTTTCTTTTTGTAGAGACAAGGTCTCACCATGTTGCCCAGACTGGTCTCAAACTCCTGTCCCCAAGCAATCCTTCCACCTTAGCCTCCCAAAGTGCTGGGATTACAGGTGTGAGCCTCCACACCCAGCCTAGGAAGTTATCTTGTTTGCACGTTTTCTTGGAAAGCTACTGGAGGTTACACTGGAGCAAGAAAGTAAGTCAAGAGGAATATAGGAAATGCAATGCAGGCAAAGGGAGGATCTAGACAGCCCTATATCCAGGTCTGGAGGAGTCCCACTCTACACTGGGGAAGGGGCAAAACACACCTGGAGGAAGGTCTTCAGGCAAATAAAATGGGTTGAGGGCATTTGTGACATTAGGTCATGCAAAAAAACAGTAAATAGTAGATCCTTAGAAAACTAAATGAAATACATGGCACAATGTTTAACCACAGGAAAGTACAGTAGGCTCCTTAACTCAGAGTTGGAAATCAGCTACAAAGTATCATGATGCATGTTTAGCTGTGGTTCTCTGAGAAGCATATGCTATAAGAGGTAAAAGAGATGTGTTGGAGAAAACATCTGTAAAGGAGAAAGGGGAGGGGGCGTTCAGACCTGGCAGTTCTGATATTTTGGAAAAAAAGAAAGTTAAGAATATTTTGGATAGGCCAATGGGGAGTCTTCCAGCCAAAGTTCCTCATTAAGAGTCTCACATCTAGCAGAAAGGGGCCAGAATTACTACCCACGCATTGGGTACTAATTGACTGGGGACAGCTGAAGGAAGCCTGGTGCGGAGCAGTTCCAATAGGACAGCAGCTTGGAACCACAGCAAGAGATTGGAGTGGTAAATCTTCAGGACCACTGTCATGTAAATACTGAGTATTGATATAAACAACTAACACTGAAGGACAGGAGAGGGGAAATTGGAGGTGGTGTTGCTGAGAGAGGGAGCAATCACAAGACTCCTCCGGGTGACCCCCTACATTTCTCAGCTTCACAAGAAGTAAGGGTAAGGCCATTGACAGGACCACAGGTGATGAACAGAAGTGGAATGTGTCCCTTTCAAGTGAAGAAGATAAGAATCTGAGGACATCATCCATCATGCTTTTTCCCTGGGCAGTGAATTTTGCAGCCACATGTTGTGATGGTGATGGCACATGATGGAGTTAAGTTAAGCTTAGGTCATTCAGTCATTAGAGAGAGGGCAGCCCCCACACCCAGACGCACATTCAGCCCACCTACTTGCCTCCCAGGACACAACTTGGTCACTTAAAGAAGACCCTGGCACTGCCCTCCTTGCCTCACCTCCTAACACCAGCAACTGTCCTCAGCATCCCCCCATGACACCCTCTGCAGCAGGAGCCAAAGCAGCTCAGGCATTCAGATTCAACCAGAACAAGCCCAGGTCTGGCCACTTCAAGATGCAGGATGAAGGATTGTGCTCTGAGTCGTGGAGTCTGGTTTTTCCATCAGCCCCCAGAGTAGTTGCAAATCACATCCAGAAATGCAGAGTTAACCCTCCTGGAGCAAACTTTAACCAATGAGAGGCAGGAGATGAGAAAGAGCTGGCAGCTATATTCTGTTCCTTCTTCCCTGTGATGGATTGTTCTGAGTTGTGGTTCACTAAGGACCCTACATGACCAAGTAACCAGATACGTTTTGCTTTTTTTTGTCACCCAGGCTGGAGTGCAATGGCATGATCTCGGCTCACTGCAACCTCCTATTCTTGGGTTCAAGCAATTCTCCTCCCTCAGTTTCCTTAGTAGCTGGGATTACAGGTGCCCACTACCATGCCCAGCTAATTTTTGCATTTTTAGTAGAGATGAGGTTTCACCAAGTTGGACAGGCTGGTCTCAAACTCC
>NW_012101732.1:2371291-2390523 GCF_000951045.1 Mandrillus leucophaeus
TTTTTTTTTTTTTTTGAGAACGAGTTTTGCTTTTGTCACCCAGGCTGGCGTGCAATGGCATGATCTCAGCTCACTGCAACCTCCTATTCTTGGGTTCAAGCAATTCTCCTCCCTCAGTTTCCCGAGTAGCTGGGATTACAGGTGCCCACTACCATGCCCAGCTAATTTTTGCATTTTTAGTAGAGATGAGGTTTCACCATGTCAGACAGGCTGGTCTCAAACTCCTGACCTCAGGTGATCCACCTGCCTCGGCCTCCCAAAGTGCTGGGTTTACAGGTGTAAGCCACCATGGCCAGCCCCCAAACATGTTTTCTTGTGGAGTTGCAGTAGCTCCATAATGCATCTTTGCCTTCGTTTTCTCCCGCTATCTACTTTTCTTCTGTTCACCCTCTCTTGCTACCCTGGGCTTGCACCTCACAACAAAGCCCTGGCATGTAAGCTTTGCCTCGAGCTCTGTGTTCTGTGGCTAAGACACCTTTGGAGGATACTTCTTGGGTGTTTGGGAAACACAGAAGTTCAAGAGGAAGAAGTGACTGAAGACAGGAAGAGGCCAAGCCCTGTGTGTAGGAGTCAGAAAGTGGAATCTAAAAATGGATAGAGTTTCTGAAGAGCTCAAGAAGGGAATAAAGAACCATAAACCAAGAGGACAGCTGAGATAACAGCTGGGATGGGAGAGTAATGGGAGAACACTGAGCTGTAGGATGCCCCATGATGGTGTCTGAAGCAGGACAGCGGCTGAGGCCCTGGGCCTGCAGAATGCCACACACCCCAGTGATGATGACAAGAGCTGCAGTGCCTATGAAGGGCTTCATTAACACTCTGGTGCCAGAAATGGCATATTTTCATGTATTTTTAAATAAAAATAAATCTATGTCAGCCTCATCAGCGAAGATCGGCAATGAACCCATTCTCAGATAATGAGTGGAGGGATCCTGGAGACCTCCCATCTCCCTGGAGACTCTAAAATGATGCAAATAGCACATTATTGAGCACTTACTGTATACCAGCTGTTGTTCTGCCTACTTCATGTGTATTCACTCATTTAATCCTCATGACAACATTTTGGGTTACGCACTGTTAGCATTTCCATGCAATTGATGAGGAAACTGGTTAACTTGCCCAAGGTCAAGGTAGTGACAGGGAAAGATTTCAACTCAAGTATTGTGCCTCTAACTCTCATGTTATTAACGGACACACCATAACACATGTGATGTGAGGCTTTTACAGTCTAAAGCATGAGGAAGAGTCTCTGGTCTATCAAGGCTGCAGTGGCAGTTCCTAGTTCTCCTTGTCCAGTACTTTAGGGTCCATTTGAAGGGAAAGGCTTCGTTGGGGACCACACTCCCCCTGAACCTGGAGATTTTTAGAAGGAGAAGTCAACCAGAGCCCACACCATGGCACAGTGGGGCTCAGTCCACCCAGAACCTTCCCACTGCTTCCCATCTCAAGGTCTTACTGACTCGGCATCTCCCGCATCCCACCCTCCCATCTTCATCCTGGTGGCTCAGGAAGTTCAACCTCCTTTTCCAGGATTGAGCCTGTGTCCTTCTCTCCTCTGGAAAATCAGCTTCCACTCCCACCCCAACCAGAAAGGGCTAAGCCTCCACCCATGGGCCAGTTCCACCCTGGGAAAAGGGAGAGCAATCTCCCAAAGTCATGAAGTCTTCCTCTTCCTTTTAGGAAAAGGAAAATAGTGTTTTGCTTTTTTCTTAGGTGATTCAGGGTGGCAGGGAACTATTACAGAGGTTTCACACTGTATAACCCTAGAAAATGCTGTTCATATTCATACTTATCATAGATGTAACTATCAAGAGCATCTCCAGAAGACAAAAACAGAGTACCTCGAGGGAGGGAAGGACTTTGTAAATTCACAGCAAGGTACCTTTAGGGCTACAGGTGGGGTTGGGAGGAGTCTATTACAAAGCAAAAGGGGGAAATTCAAAACACCATTAACTTCTCAATAAGACATCCAGTTAGTGAGTTAACATTTACTGGGCACCTCCTATATCCAGGTACATGTCTAAGGACTTTCTATTCATGATGTCCATCTTCAAAACAATCCTGTGAAGCAGGCAACATCATCACCGCCATTTTACAGATCAGAAAACCAAGAGAGTTATTTGTCCAAAGCTATATAGCTAATAAGCAGAGAAGCTGGGATTTGACCCCATGTCTGCCCACCTTGGCAGCCCTCACTCTCAACTTCTGTGGATGACAAAGGCCCACCAGGACTCAGCCTTGTGCAAGAAGCAATCGAAGGAGGCCTGCAACAACAGAGGCACATAATTTTTGCATGAAGTCACAGTCCTACCAATGGCCCTTTTCATGGAGTTTCTTGATGGTGGGATCATTCACGTGGAGGCTACATGCACAGAAACCTAACCAGAGACCGGTACTGCCAACTGACATGCGTGACTTTGGACACACTGATTCACATATCAGAGCCTCAAGTTTCCTTCCCTGTAAAACTGGGGCTGGTGCTCATCGCCTTGCAATGTTAGGGGGATTAGAAAATGTATCCCATATAAAGTGCCTGAAACGTTAATAAACCTAACTTTCTTTACCATTACCAACTCTCCTCATTCTTAAATTCCCTATCACTGAGTCTCTAAGGAATCTGTCTTTTCAGTTAAATTCTTAGAGTGAGCTTTTTAAAGAGAGACTTGAGCTGGGTTTTACTATCTAATGCTGATAACATTTTTGATGTGTATCAATCATTTTCATTTGTAAGGTGGGTGGATTTTATATATCCATATCTAGCTTCTGGGAGAAAAATCTTTAAAGCTTTGAGATGGGATTTTTAAAACACCTTTATAAAAGAAAAAAAGCAAAAGTTTAACCTTCAAGGAAAATAAAAGAGAACATGAAGTCTATACTTGAACATACACAACACTAAAAAAAAAAGAAAAAGAAAAGAAAAGAAAAACCTGAGCCTGAGGTTGCAAATATACGACCTTGATACCAATTGTTCGGACAGTATAAAAAGGATGGTTTTCATCTGCATTGGTAAAGGAGGCAGCCTAACACATTGCATGAGGCCATAAAATCTGTCCCTATTGGCAGCATTGCTGTGGGGCCAGAAACCCCATTATTAGAGATGTCCCATTCATTGATTTATTCTTTCTGTCATCTATTCTCCTCACTCATTCTTTCATCTAAAAATCTCTTCTCAAGTGATTACCATGTGCCAGGCACTGTGTTAGCGGCTGAGAGTATGGAAATGACTGACAGTCCCATTAGAGATATCCGCTTTACAGATAGAGAAGCAGGCATGTTCAGATAATGACAATATAAAGTAAGTTTTATCTATGACATGCTAAAAGAGCAGTAAAAACAGGGAAAAAATAAGACTCAATTCAGAGACAAACACATGACAAATATAATTTTTGTGTTGTGAGGTGCAGTGAACAAGCACAGAATCAAGAGGACTTCACATTGTCTGAAGGTATTAGAAAAAGCTTGGCAGTGGGGTTGGGGAGGTGTGAGGTGGTCTCAGAGCTGCAATAGTAACTCACTAGCAGACCAGGAAAAGAAAGTGTCCTGGCATTTTTGTCCCCTGGTAAAAGATGAATTATGCTGCAGGAATAATCCAGGTCATCCTAATTGCCCATTTGTGTACTTGCATCTGTATTCTTTAGTCTACCTGATTATTTTCCAGGTTAAGGCTGTAAAGGTGTAGAACACAGGAGAGGTTGAAGTGCAGCGTGGAAAAGACCTGAAGTGGTGCTGTGGTCTGAATATTTGTGTCCTTCCAAAATGTATGTGTTAAAACTTAATCACTAATATGATATCATTAAGAGGCATTGCTCACATAAACAGAATTATGATCATATGATCATCTCAATATACACAGGAAAAGCATTTGATAATATTCAGCATCCCTAGATTAAAACCCTCAACAAAATTGTCATAGAAGGGACATAAGTCAAAGTAATAAAAACCATCTATAACAAACCCATAGCCAACATCATACTGAATGGGGAAAAATTGAAAGCATTCCCCCTAAGAATTGCAACAAGACAAGGATGCCCACTTTTGCCACTTCTAGTCAACGTAGTACTGGACGTCCTAGCCAGAGCAATCAGACAAGAGAAAAAAAACAAAGGGCTTCCAAATTGGAAAAGAGGAAGTCAAACTGTCTTCACCAATGATATGATTGTATACCTAAAGAAACCTAAAGACTCATCCAGAAAGCTCCTGAATCTGATAAATAAATTCAGTAAAGTCTCAGGATACAAAATCTATGTACAAAATCAGTAGCACTGCTATAGACTAACAGCAACCAAGCTGAGAACCAAATCAAGAACTCAATCCCTTTACAACCACTGCAAAAAATAAAATCGAAATACTTAGGAATATGCCTAACCAAAGAGGTTAAAGATCTCTACAGGGAAAACCACCAAACACTGCTGAAAGTAATCATAGATGACACAAACAAATGGAAACACTTCCCATGTTTGTAGATGGATAGAATCAATATTGTGATAATAATCATCCTGCCAAAAGCATCTATAGATTCAATGTAATTCTCATCAAAATACCATCATCATTCTACACAGAACTAGAAAACACAATGCTAAAATTTATATGGAACCAAAAAAAGAAAAAAAAGAGCCTACATAGCCAAAGCAATACCAAACAAGAAAAAACAAATCTGGAGGCATCACATTACCAGACTTTAAATTATACTACAGGGCTATAGTCACCAAAACAGCATGGTACTGGTATAAAAATAGGCATGTATTCCCATGGAACAGATTAGAGAACCCAGAATAAAGCCAAATACAGCCAACTGATCTTTGCCAAAGCATACCAAAACATAAAGTGGGACAGGACACCCTATTGAATAAATGGTGCTGGGATAACCAGCAAGCCACGGTAGAAGAATAAAACTGGATCCTCATCTCTCACCTTATAAAAAATCAACTCAAGATGGATCAAAGACTTAAATCTAAGACCTGAAACCATAAACGTTTTAGAAGATAAGATCAGAAAAACTTCTAGACATTGGCTTAAGCAAAGAATTCATGACTAAGAACCCAAAAGCAAATGTGACACAAATAAAAATAAATAAACCGGACCTAACTAAACTAAAAAGCTTCTGCCCAGCAAAATAAATAATCAGCAGAGTAAACATACAACCCACAGAGTGGGAGAAAATATTCTCTGACAAAGAAGTAATACCCAAAATCTACAAGGAACTCAAACAAATCAGCAAGAAAAAAGCAAATAATCCCATCAAAAAATGGGCAAAGTACATGAATAGACAATAATAAAAAGAAGAAATACAACCAGCCAACAAACATATGAAAAAATGCTCAATATTACTAATTATCAGGGAAATGCAAATTAAAACCACAATGAGATACCACCTTAGTCCTGCAAGAATGACCATAATTTTAAACATTAAAAGTAATAGATGTTGGTGTGGATGTGTTGAAAAGGGGACACATTTATAGTGCTGGTGGGAAATATGGAGATTCCTTAAATAACTAAAAGCAAAACTACCATTGAGTCCAGAATTCCAGTAATAGGTATCTACCCAAAGGAAAAGAAGTCATTATATGAAAAAGACACATGCACATGCAAGTTTATAGCAGCACAATTCACAATTGCAAAAATATGGAATAAACCTAAATGTCCATCAATCAATGACTGGATAAAGAAAATGTGGTGTATATGACCTATGGAATACTACTCAGCCACAAAACAAAACGAAATAATGGCTTTTGCGCAACTTGGGCAGAGTTGGAGGTCATTATTCTAAGTGAAGTAACTCAGGAATGGAAAACCAAATACCGTATGTTCTCACTTATAAATGGGAGCTAAGCCATCAGGATGCAAAGGCATAAGAATGATATAATGGACTTTGTGGGCTCAAGAGGAAGGGTGGGAAGAGGGTGACAGGTAAAAGACTACACATTGTGTGCAGTGTGTACACTGCTTGGGTGACAGGTGCACCAAAATATCAGAAATCACCACTAAATAATTTATTCATGTAACTAAAAGCCACCTATACCACAAAAACTATTGAAATATAAAAATAAATATAAATTAAATCTTTTTTTAAATGAGATGTTACCATTAGGAGTTGATTAAATCATGAGGGCAGAGTCCTCATGAACAGGATGAGTGACCTTATACAGAGTTGCAAGGCCATGGAATACTATGCAGCCATAAAAAAGAATGAGACCATGTCCTTTGCAGGGACATGGATGAAGCTGGAAGCCATTATCCTCAGCAAACTAACACAGGAACAGAAAACCAAACACCACATGTTCTCACTCATAAGTGGGAGTTGAACAATGAGAACACATGGACACAGGGAGGGAAACAACACACACCAAGGCCTGTCACGGGGGGAAAGGGGAGGGAGAGCACCAGGACGAATAACTAATGCATGTGGAACTTAATGCCTAGGTGATAGGTTAATAGGTGCAGCAAACTACCACGGCACACATTTACCTATGTAACAAACCTACACATTCTGCACATGTATCCCAGAACATAAAGGAAAATAAAATTTAAAAAATAAAAATAAAAAATAAAGAGGTGAAAGGGAACCGTTTGTCCCTGTCACCCTGAAAGGACTCAGCAAGAGGCCTCACCTGTAAAGCAGAAAAGAGCCCTCACTAGACACTAAATTTGCTGGTGCCTTCATCTTGGAGTTCCTCGCTTCCAGAACTGTGAGAAAGAAGGTTCTATTATGTATAAATTACCCAGCCTAAGATATTTTGTTCTGGCAGCCCAATGGACTAAGATAAGCATTATCTGCTCCAACCTTGTCTTTTATAAATCAGTGATTTTAGGCCCAGAAAGGTTAAGAGATTTGCCAAAGGCCACAAAGCAAATCAGAACCTAGAACATAGGTTTCCAGTTCCTCGAAGGGCGTCCTACTTAAAAAGCATATCACAGTATAGGAGGAGCCTCACATACCCTGACAGAGTGGCTATTAGCGTCCCTGTCTTACAGAGGAGAAAACAGAGACCTGAGACGGGAAGTGACTTGCCTAAAATCACACAGCGCAAGCTCTAGGCAGAACCAGCAGCAGAACGGAAGGCTCCGGAGCGCTTTCCATTGTGCGACACTGCCGCCTAGGGGCAGCCTAGAGCAAGGGACCCGGGGAAGGCGGGCTTTGGGCAGGCGGCAGGGCCACAGTGGAGGAAGAGGGATGCTAGGAGCAGCCTCAGAGGCGACTTTCCTCTACTTCCAGCCTAGCCAGGGGTGGCCACAGGTCTGCCTCCCGCTGCTGCCCACACACTTAAAACGTCCTGCACACCCCTCCGGGGACACTCTTGTAAGTTATACAATTTAATGTTGCCAAATTAAAATTGATACTGAAAATAGGTGCAGCTTTCGCTAGAGGGATCATTGTTCATCCACCTCATGATGAAGCATATGGAGCGAGGAAGACATATCCCTTTGAAATAGTTGGCAGCAGCCTGTGGGTTTTTCACAGTGAATCTGTGACTCACGGCACAGGCAAGGTGGTGTTCAGTCCTGCAGGTACCATCACGCAACAACAGGTACAAGGGAGGTGGAATGCAGCTAATCATCTGCCCTGTGCACAGATGCAAAAAGCATTGATCATTTTCGTGTGACATTATACACAATAAGTCTAACTGTTGGTAGCACCACCCTTTTGAATAATGGATCATCACAGAGCAGATAGAGGCAACAGAGGGACCCTACTGCAGACCAATAGCACAGCCTAGTGGCGATCTAAGAGATGGCAACTTCATCTCCCCGTCATCACAGGCTCACAGGCGGCACAGGATACCCTCATTTTTGGTGGGATATCAAATTCTAAAGAAAGGCTAAGCTACTCAAGTTTACCAGTTCTACCAACATCTTTGTCTTTTTAAAATTTTTTATTTTTAATTACTGTGGTTACATGATAGTTTCACATATTTATGGGGTACATATATTTCAATACAAACATACAATGTGTAATAATCAAATCAGGGTAACTGGGTATCCATCACACCAAGCATTTATCACTTCTCTGTATTAGGAATATTTGAATTCTACTCTTTTAGTTACTTTGAAACATACAATAGATTATGATTAGCTACAGTCTCCCTATTGCGCTACTGAAGTTAAATCTTATTTCTATTTAACTGTATTTTTATACCCATTAACCATCTCCTTTATATCCCCCACCTCCACTACCCTTCCCAGCCTCTGGTAATCATCATTCTACTCAATCTCCATGAGTTCAAATTTTTTAGCTCTCATAAATTGGTAAGAACATATGATATCTGTTTTTCCATGTCTGGTTCATTTCACTTAACATAATGTCCTCCAGTTCCATCTATGTTGTTGCAACTGACAGATTTAATTTTTTATGGTAGAATAATATTCCATTGTGTATATATACCACATTTTCTTTATCCATTCATCCGTTAATGGACACAGGTTGATTCTATGTCTTGGCTATTGTGAATAGTGCCACACTAAACGTGGGAGTGCAGATATCTCTCCAGCATTTTAATTGTCCTGCTCTGTGCCAGACACTGAGCCAGCCTTCAGAGAATCAATAATGAACAGAACGTAGTAAGAGATGAGACTCAAATATTTGAGAAGGATCTGAGAGAAACTACAAGAGCGAGGTCACAGTGCCTGACCTACTCAGCAGTTCATAATCAGGTCAACAAATCTTTAGCAATTCTGCCCTTTTTTGGGGGGGTCACACATGCAAAATTATTTCCTCTATGTAACAATTCTTAAGAGTAAATTATATACATAAGCATAATCCTTGATATAATTTTAATTACCTGAAGCAGTTGTCCTTAGCTCTTCTGAAGTCACCTACCCTTTGAGAGTCTCATGAAATCTATAAACTCAGTCCACCAGAAAATGCACCCACATAATATACAGCAAAATGCTGCATACAATTCAAAAGTTTTTCAGAAACTATGATGCTTCTCCAAGCACTCAACTAACAGTTCCTAAAGGGTTTTTTTGTCTTGTTTTGTTTTGTTTTGTTTTGTCTTGTTTTGTTTTTTTGAGACAGGGTCTCATCTCACTCTGTTGCCCAAGCTGGAGTGTAGTGGTGCAATCTCGGTTCACTGCGGGGCCTCCACCTCCTGGGTTTAAGCAACTCTTCTGCTTCTGCCACCCAAGTAGCTGGGATTACAGGTGTGTGCCACCATGCCTGTCTAATTTTTGTATTTTTAGTGGAGACGAGGTTTTGCCATATTGCCCGGGCTGATGTCATACTCCTGAGCTCAAGTGATCTGCCCACCTCGGCCTCCCAAAGTTCTGGGATTACAGGCATGAGCCACTGCACCTGGCCTGAAATCTATGCTTAGAGAAAAATGACAACATTTCCTACTTTAAAGTGCTATGACGTTAACTTGAAGATAAGTGTAATTCATTAATTAAACAAGAGAAATTATCAAGCACCTGCAAAATACTCAAAGCTACTTGTAGAGCTGGCAAGGGATGCAGAAGTATAACCTCTACGGCCTCCTATAGAGAGTCTGGATAAGACAGATGTTCAGGGCCCAGGCTGTGGGTTCACATTCTTGCTTCATCACCAGGACAACCACTCACCCTCTCTGAGTCTTGGTTTTCTCATCTGCCAATGAAAGTGATTATTACAAGTCCCTCACCAGTCTCTTATGGGAATTGATGTAAATCACAGTGTCTGGAAGATACTAAAAGCTCAATCAATGGTTTTTTATTGTGAACATTACAATTAGGATTAATTAATGATTTAATCCACCCAATAACAATTTACCCATGGCCCACTGTTTACCAGGTGACTAATACTAAGTGTTGGGGATACAGATTTGGCCAGGTGCCAGACGCTAGTTTCTGAAGCTTAGTCCAAGGACAGGCACCAAAGTTGTCACCCAGAAGCTTGTTAAACATGTGGGATATTTCAGGCCCCTTCCCAGAACTACTGAATTTTAACAAGATCCCCAGGCAATTCACAAACACTTTAAAGTTTGAAAAATCCTGCAGTAGATCTTGAAAAAAGAGAGACTCCCTCTGAAAAACTGGCCTTGCTTCCTTGTCTAAATAGACTCAGAAAGGGCTTGAATCAATCCTCTTTGTTCTACAAATGGTCACTTTTGTGGCTCCTCTTTGTAATATAAATGCGTCCCTGGAGGGAAAAATATAACAGGACTATCTGGTGTCATCACAAAGGTTGTGTCTCCAAGTGCCCCTCCTCTGTAGACAAGGCTTAGGAGAGATGCTCATTCACCAAGAGACAAGGAGGCCAGAAATTCCCACACATACCTTTTGAAGAGTCAATGCTATTGGAACCTCTCTTGTAAACTAAGGTGGTCACAAAAAGTCCCTTGGCAGGAAAGAGAACCACAAGGAAGCCCAGCACAAAGGAAGAACTGGGACAATCTGCTCAACCCCAAGGCCCAGGAGAGGTTCTGGATTGAAGGAGCAGGTGCTGGGGCCATGTCTGAAGAGGCCAGTGGTCTACCCTCAGGCTAAGACAAGAACAATGAGAGAACACGCAAAGTCAGATTAAAGAGAGCATGGAAGAGCACGCTTGGTGGAGCTATAGGGGGTAGGTCATCTACCCTGTGATACCCTGTGCCCCCACAGAGACCTGGATTCACAAAGAGGTCACTGCAGAAGTGGGCAAGAATGTGCCAGACTTGGGACCCACTGGCAGCAGTGGCAGGAGCGAGGTAGCCAAATGCCACAGCCCAACCGTAGGTTAATCAGTCTCCAATTCCCTTTCTAGCTGGCATATGTGAGCAGGACATATGGGGAATAAATAAGCACCTGGAGTTTAATCAAATCCAGACTCTGCCTCAAGATCCCATGGTCTAGTGGGGCCATGGGCATGTGAATACAGAAACGAATCCTTACAACAGGGGCCATTACCCCCATATCCCAACAAGGACCCTGCAGCCTGGAAGAGGCTAAAGCCCTTGAAGAAGGCTGCAGACAGTATAGGTGGCAAAGCCAAGAGTGACATCCAAATCAATCCCAAACTCTGCTTTTTACAAACTATCCACCTACTATAAAGGGTCCCTCTGCTGAAGAGAAAGCCACAACATTTTTGTAAGTATAGACTCAGTAACCAACAGAAAGACCATCAATATTCTCCAGGAACACAAAAGAGGAGACCAAGTTAGTGTTGGGACATCAGGAAAAGAGCCCAGTCTTTGCACCATGTCTTGAAGAATTGGGGTAGCCAGGAAAGGAACAGAGAATAGGACTTAGATGACCCAGGGTAGATCGAGCTGAAGCTTGAGGATGAAGTGAGCATGAGACTACAAAAGCAGGTGAAGGCCAGATCTCTGAGGGGCTGGAGGACTGTCCTATGAACTTGAGCTTAGTTGGGCCACAGTAGGAAGCAACGGGGGCTTTGGGGAAGGAGCCCTACTTAGGCCTTTGTTTAAGAATGATCTCTCTGGTGACCACAGGAAAGATGGTTTGAGGTAAAAGAGAGATTGGAGGCAGGAGATTCCTTGAGAAGATATCCCAGAGGACTGAACTAGACAGTTGAGAAGAGGAAAAACCCCTGGGAGGCATTTTAGAGGGAAAACACATAAACCTTAGTGACTCGGAGGAGAGGACATGAGCAGGAAGGGAATGAATATGCCTCCAAGCTTCAAACCTCGTTAGGTTTGAAACCAGTTGAAGAAGAGGAGCTATTGGGAAAACAAGGAAAAGTTCTGAGGGCTGGCCCCTGAAGCACTCTGCCTAGTGGCTTGTCACTTTCTTTCTTTTCTTACTTTGTATTCTCCTGGCAGCCCAACAAGAAAACACCCCAAAACCTGAAGCACCCAGAAAGGTCAGAGACAGCAGGCATGTTCCATCAGCCTGAGACATGAGGTATCTTTTGCCAGGGTCCACAGGAGCAGAAGACCAGAGAATCAATCCATTCTATCTCTGATACCATCTTTATGTGGTTTCAGCACACTTCTGGTTGAAATCAAGTCAATTCAATTCAACAAACATTTTGAGTACCAATTATATCCCCCAACTAGGCACTGGGGGTATGCAGATGATAATAAAAGCCCAGTACAGTAGAATGAACAGCATGTCCCCAAAATTCATGTCCACCTGGAACCTCGGAATATGAGCTTATTTGGAAGTAGGGTCTTTGTTGATGTCATTAGTGAACCTAAGATGAAGTTTACTGTCGGATTAGAGTGGGACTGGTATCCTTATAAGAGAAGAAGACACAGAGACTCACAGAGAAGAGACTATGTGAGGATGAAGGCAGAAACTGGAGTGATGTGTCTACAAGCCAAGGAATGCCAGGGATTTCTGGGAGCCTCCAGAGCCAAGAAGAAGTAAAGAAGCATCCTCCCCTAGAGCCTTCACAGGGAGTGTGGGTCCGTCCACACCTCGATGTAGGATTTCTAGCCTCCAGATCTGTGACAGAAAGTCTCTGATTTTAAGCCACCCAGTGTGTGATAATTTGTTTTGGCATCCCTAAGAAATTAATATACCCAGCACATGGAGAGAGGCCACCTGCAGCACAAAGCCAAGAAAAGACATGGAAAGAAAGAGAGCTCTGAGGGCTTCAACTGGACCCCTGGATCTAGCTGTGCCTGAAGCTAGACTGTCCTTGGACTTGGCAGCTACCGGAAATGCTCTGTTCCCTTCTACCTAGCTATTCTCACTTCGTTTTCCATCAGGGCAAGTCAAAGAGGCCCGATTATTCATTCTTTTGCTCCTACTACTAACGGTTCTGAGAAGCTGAGCTTACTACCAATTTGCCAAGAAAAGAGTCAGCTCACCAAGCACCGTGGCAAGCCACATAACATTCCTGCAGTGACAGCAATGAGGTCTTTTGAAAATGTTATCAGAGCAAATTTCTGCCATATACTTACTTCATTCAATTTATTAAACAAATTTTACCATCTCTGAAAAGGGTAGAAATGAATTTTCCTTAGCCCTTATGATTAAAGTTTGATTAAAACTAAAGTTGTACAACCAGACACCACAAATGTTGTTCTTTACTAAGAATCTTAACAAGAAACTGTTAACTCAAATCCTTTTGAGAACTTGAAGTGCTGGATTAACCTTTACCCTTTATTTAGGAAAAAAAAAAGACAAAGAAAAAAGTTTGCAAATATTTATAAAGCAATGATCAGAGTTAAGTTAAATTTGCACTTTTGTAGCTGAGTCATCAGATTATGTTTCTACCTATACCTGTTTACCAAGGAATATTATTTCCAATAATATTATTTTAATGATTCCAAGGGTCATCGACTTGTAATCTTGGGACTATAAATATTTGTTATATGAAGCTACATGTGCTAGAATGCTTAACTACAGAGAACCATGTTCATTCACTTAAAGCTGTCATCTGTGTTTGCCATAAATAGGCGAGTCCCATAAATTGCCATAAATAGGAAAGTCATTCTGACCAACTTTGTGATAATTAACCCATTGCCTATGAGCTCACTCTAGGTTTTAATATCTCAATAGTATAAAGATGATGCAGATTTTATTAGAGTTAGGAAAATATCTATAGGAGTTTCTTTTTCTAAAAGTTATCTTCAAGTAAAAAGTGTAATAAATGACCTAAAATATTAACATTCACACAAGATGGAATCTATAGGCAAGACTCAATGAATGCTAAAACTAGTGGTCAAAGTTGAAGAGTAACAGGATAATTCTCTAAGTTTCTAATGATTTCCCCAGAATAGCAACTTTGGAGCAGACAAATTTGGCAGAAATTGCCTTAACCAAGTGATCAAAGTTAACATCCCCAATTACAGAAAAAAACATCATCATATGCCTTCTGATATGAAGCACAGTGAAGAATAAAGCATCACTTCTGTGGTCTTCTTTGTCAAAAAGAAACCGGAATCTAATCACAAGGAAACATCAGACAAATTGAGGAAAAATCTACAAAATAATTGTCTTGCACCCTTCGAAAATGTCAGTGTCGGTCTGGTACAGTGGCTCATGCCTGTAATCTCAATACTTTGGGAGGCCAAGCAGGGAGGAAAGTTTGAGGCGAGGAGTTTAAGACCTGCCTGGACAACATAACAAGATCCCATCTCTACCTAAAAAAAAATAAAGATTAGCTGGGTGTGGTGGCAATGCCTGTAGTCTCAGCTACTCGGAAGACTGAGATGGGAAGATTGCTTGAACTTAGGCATTCAAGACTGCAATGAGCTATGATCGCGCCACTGTACTCCTGCAGCCTGGGCAACAGAGCAAGACCCTGACTCAAAAAAAATAATATTATTAAAAAAGAAAAAAAAGTCAGTGTTATAAAGACTTAGGAAGTGTCCCAGATTAAAGGAGGCTACAGGGATGTGACAACTGAATGCAATGAGAGATCTGGATTTTATCTTGCTACTAATGGCATTGCAGAGACAGTGGATAGAAGAGTACAATGATAGCATTGCATCAGTGTTAGTCTTCTGATTTTGATGTTTACACTGTCGGTTATGTAAAAGAATGCCTTGATTTCAGGAAATGCAAACCGACATATTCAGAGAGATATAGGCATTGTATCTACAACTTACTCTCAAATGGGTCAGAATAAAATATGAGAGAGGGAGACAGCAAGAGAACTTCCTATATTCAAATCTCCATCTCAAAGCTTGATTCCTAAATGACACACTCCTGTTCATATAAGGGGTGATCTAAGAAAGCAGATTCTAAAAGGAAACTTTGAATCTGTAGCATCTGCTGGCCAAGAAACAAAGAGGACCCATTGCTGGTAGCAGATGGAACACTCATAGTCTCCTGCAAAGTAGTCATTCAACTATGAAAACATTCGCCAGGGGTGAACTGGAATTCTAGAGAGCTGCACCGTTCAATACGGCAGGCAGTAACCACAAGCAGCTATTGAGTACTTGAAATGTGGCAGGTGGAAGGAGAAGAAATCAAAAGGCTCATAGAAATGGACATGCTAGAGAATATATACTATTTAAGACTAGAACCCCACCAGATGACTATGCATCATGGGAGGGCCTGAAAGACTCTCCATTAGAGGAATAGCAACATCATTACAAAGTTCAATGGTGGTTCTCCTCTGTAGTCCTGAAAGTATGGCAGAGGATAGGAAATGCTGTTACGTATCTGGGCTCCCTGGTAAAATGGAAATAATAGGATCTTGAAATAATAGGGGCTGGGTGGTGATACTTTTCCACCAGAGGCGAGTTGAGTACAATTGTCATGATGAGTGGTGAAGTCAGATGACAGCCAAGGAGACAACAAAGAATATTCATTACAGAAGAAGCACTAAACAAGTAGAAAGAATGACTCAGCTCATTGATGTCATTCAGACTACATTACCAGCCATTCGTTAACGGAACAATGGGTACCTAAGTGAAGCAGTCATGGTGGCAGGAACTATGGCCATGACTGGGCTCAATTGTATCTGATAGATTCACCAATCTGATAAAGACATAGACAACAGAGAATAACACGGAATCCCTGATACATCATCATTCCTCAAAGAAACCAACCAGCCACTTAATGGCAAATTGACTATACTGGACCCCTTCCACTTGGAGGGAACACCAATTTATCTCCACTGGAATCAACACACACATTCCAAGTATGACTTTACCTGTCCTCGTAAGTCAATACCACTCAGCCAATACCACTACATGAGGACTTACAAAGTATTTGATCTACTGGCATATAGACCTGCATAATATCACCTTGGACCTAAACAGATACATTAGTAGGCACTGATCACAAGATCTGCCAGTCCTATTATATACCACATCACTCTGTAGCTGCTGGTCTGATTCAGCAGTGGAACAGCCTGTTTTAGATACTAACTTCGAAAGAATATCCCATAAAGACAAGGCACCGTCTCCCAGAATGTAGCACGCACTCTAAATCAACAGTTTTATACGACTGGAATCCCAAACCATAGGTCTGGAAACCAAGAGGTGGAAGGATGAGTGACCCCACTTACCATCACCCTCAGTAACCCACTGGGGGATTATGTACTTCCTGTTCCCACTGTTCTGGGGTCTGTGGAATGGAGGTCTTAGCTTTCAGAGAAAGTGCTTCCACCACACAGTGACAGTCTTATTAAATTTTATGATTTGTCCACCACCCTAACACTTCAGAATCTTCATTTCAAGAGACCAGCAGGCAAAGAAAGGAGTCATCATCCTGGCAGGGGTGTCATTAGTTATAATCATTAGAAGGAGTAGAGCTGTTGTTATGCAATGGGAGCAGGTGGAAATAAACTTAGCACCCAGATGATCCACTCAGAGTTTCCTTGGTACTCCCCAATCCCTATGTTGATGATAAATGGTTAACTGTTGATGGTAAATGGCAACAGCTACAGCCTGAAAAGAGCTTGGTGACATGGTGACCAGAAGCTCAGACTCACACTGGTGAGGGTCTGGATCTTGTTACCAGGTAAGTCATTAGCATACAGACAAAGGGTGAATGACTCTGATTGAGGTGGTTTGGATTTGCATCCTGCTCAAATCTCATGTTGAATTGCAATCCCCCATGTTGGAGAGTGATTGGATCATGGGGACAGATCTTCCCCTTGCTATTCTGGTGATAGTGAGTGAGTTCCCATGGGATCTGGTTGTTTAAAAGTGGGTAGCACCTCCCCATTTTCTCTATTCCTCCTGCTCTGATTATATAAGACCTGCCTGCTTCCCCTTCTACCATGATTGAAAGTTTCCTGAGGCCTCTCCAGCCATGCTTCCTGTACAGGCTCTGGAAATGTGAGCCAATTAAACCTCTTTTCTTTATAAATTACCCAGTCTCTAGGAGTTTTTTATAGGAGTACAAGAACAGACGAATACACTGATTGACTAATACACTGAGGAAGTAGGCTTGTTCTACCATGGAGGCAGGAAGCTGTGCTTGAGGAATTCATTTGAAGAGGAGCAAGGCAGATGGAACAATTGGAGGTCTTGCTGCCTCCAAGACCAAGAGTAGCTGTAGAAATCCCAACAACCAAACCCTGATGAGGACAAAGCAACTGAGGACCTCAGTGCTATGGAGATGAAGGTCTGAATCACTCCAGCAGGCTGACTCATACATGGTTTGCTTCACTAATCCCTGTGTATCTTTTTTAGACTTGTCTGGACACCAAGAGGAATGTGGGAGCCTTTGGAATGTTTACAGCAGAGCAGTGACATGGCCTGACTTAAAATTTACAGGACACAGGTGCTGGGTTACAAATTCACAGAAACTGACTACAGTGAAGAAAATAGACAAGGGAGGGCAAAGGCAGAGGCAGGCGTTGGCTGGAGGCTGTGGCAAGCATCTAACCAGAGACAGTGGCAGATAGGCCGGGAGCAGCAGCGGAAGCAGAGGCATCCTCTCCGATCAGATGTGGAGTGTGAAAACAAAAGATACAGCAAGATGACCCCAAGGTCTGCGGCCTGAACAACCAGAAAGCTGGTGGTGCTAGTAAGTAAAATGGAGGAACCTATGGGTTAGATGAGGTGAGGAGAATCGGGGGTGCAGTGTTAGCCTCGTAAAGTCCACGTAACTGGCTCCTGGAAGGACTCCTTCTCTTTTCTGAGTGTTCCTGATGGGCTCGTCAGTCGTGGTACACAACAGCAAAGGCAGATGACTCAGTCTGATGAAGCCTCAGTTATTGGTTCAGAGATGGGTTGCAGCCCAAGTGGCGCCAGTTAGATTCCTCCATGGGATTGATATGCAGACAGAAAAGTTCTCTTCCTATGACGTGCCTAAGCTGAGAAGCTACGAGCCTAGAGCTGCCAAAAGCTGCCTAGCCCGACTCATGTGAAAGAACTTGCCTGTAAAATGAAATCAAGAAAAGACAAGTGGAACAAAGAGGTGAAAAGAAGGTTTATTTATTATGTCTTTAAACTACCCTGGATCCAGCCTTACCGGAGGTCACAAATCCCCACTGATGACTGTGCCAATCATCTATCTATTGTCTTTCAGCATCAAATGTCTTCTCCGTTACCTACTCTGCAAAAATAGACCTGGATCCTTTCAATACCCTTCTCTTTGCCAGTTGATATAACATTAAGATTTATCAGTAGAGGGGGTTGGAGAGACACTACAGGAGGTAGTGATTTTTTTTTCCTCTGGTCCCGGGATGCAACTTAGGCCAACTCCTAGGACACACACAGCTCCCCTCGGGGTCTAGCTCCAGCAGCACAGATGGTTCCCCCAGCGCCTGGCTGCTGCAGGGCACAGCGGCATCCCTTGGCAGCGCGCTCAGGTGACTTTGCAACACAGTGCCACTGGTGAGACACTTCGCTGTGAGCCCTTTCCTTGAACCCCTGAGAGCAGAGATTGCTGGCAAGTTCTGGAGAGCCTGTTTCCAGTAACACTGGCATGGCAGCACACAACTTTCTGCTCTTCAGCGAGCTTCAGCCAAGCCACTTCCAACCCAGTTTGGATCTCAGCCTCAGGCGTGGCGGCTGCTCCTTCTATCAGCTAGCGCTATATCCTTTCAGTTCTCTTGCTTTTTTCAAGCCAATGCCTCATTACTCTAATCCCTTGTTACAATCAGTGCTGCTTTATATCAAAGTGACCCTGTTCGCGTGTATTTGTGGATTTCTGTGTCTTTACGGTAGCGTAATACAACACCATTTACATGATAAAGCCCCTCTTTGCTTAAGCTACTTTATTTCTATCCCTTGCAACTGACAGAGTCTGAAAGCCGATGCACAAGTAAAGAAACAATTAAAATTACTTTAATATTGCCGAGGCCTAGCTGCCATGAGCAGTCAGGGAGGACTCTTAACTCATCTAGAGAAGATGATACCTAAGCTGAATTTGAAGGCCACACCACCCACATTTACCCCCTGTCTCCACCATAAAGCCTGGGCCACTGAGGCCTAGCTAAAAGGATGGTTGCTCCAGAAAACTGTCCCAGGGCTCTCAGTTAGAAGACCCCGCTCCACACTCAGAACCTCCCACCAACTTACCCATGATCCCTCATAGGACACTTGGCCCCTCCAAGCTTGCATCACAGCCATGTATGTGCCTGACTTAGGTGGCAGAGACTGCTGGTATGCACCAGCATCCGTGCTCTCTTCTTCTCCCAGGGCACAAAAACAAACTTTGTTTCCAACCTCCCTTGCAGTTCAGTGTGTTCACAAGACTGAGTTCAGGCCACAGGAGTATGAGCAAGTGAAGTACACATCTGAGTTGACGCACTGTGCCCTCCCATTCACAATTCTGACTTCCTTTCCCTCTCTATCAAACTGAATGGAGAGAATTCCAAGGACCCAGAGAAGAAGGGAGCCACAAGATTGGAGGAACCTGGGTCTCTGAATGTCTGCAAGAGACCTGCCCTGACACAC
>NW_012101732.1:2390573-2393314 GCF_000951045.1 Mandrillus leucophaeus
CCCATGATCCCTCATAGGACACTTGGCCCCTCCAAGCTTGCATCACAGCCATGTATGTGCCTGACTTAGGTGGCAGAGACTGCTGGTATGCACCAGCATCCGTGCTCTCTTCTCCCAGGGCACAAAAACAAACTTTGTTTCCAACCTCCCTTGCAGTTCAGTGTGTTCACAAGACTGAGTTCAGGCCACAGGAGTATGAGCAAGTGAAGTACACATCTGAGTTGACGCACTGTGCCCTCCCATTCACAATTCTGACTTCCTTTCCCTCTCTATCAAACTGAATGGAGAGAATTCCAAGGACCCAGAGAAGAAGGGAGCCACAAGATTGGAGGAACCTGGGTCTCTGAATGTCTGCAAGAGACCTGCCCTGACACACCCTGTATCTGAAAGTGATGTGTGTAAAAAATAAACATTTGTGGTGTTAAGTGACTGAATTTTCAGTGAGATTTCATCTGTCATAATCATATATCACTATTTCTTCACTGAGCCAAGAGGTATTCCAAAGAAAACCCTGTGTTGTACTCATCTCCAGACACCCAGTCCCCCGCTGCCGTGTGTACTCAGCAAATATTCTTTTGCTATATTCCAAGATATCTGCCTTATTCTCAGTCTTCTGAAATTTAAGTGAAATGTGTTTAAGCTTCACCTCCATTGCAGTCTCTTTAGGGACTTAGGAGAAGAGTGAGGGAGAGAAGTAAAGAAGAGTTTTTGTTTTCCTCGTTGTCCCTGGCTCTAAGTTCTTACTTTCCTGCTTCTTGTCCCTGTTTTGTACCCTCCTGCCCTAGATGGGACCCTTGATTCTTCCTCTTGATTTACACAAAGAAACTTACTTGTATGAGCCATGTGACTCTCTGGAAGAATTTATTGAATATTTGAGGAGAGAAGAAAGGAAGTATTACACACAATGCAAATAATGCAAGTTAATTGTTCCTAAAAATTATGTGGGAGGATGACATCAGTGGCAATGGTGAGGCAAGGACCTCCAAAAATCCACTGTTCCATAAAAGCCACAAGAACACTGGCAACAATTGCCAAAATCAACTTTTTCAGAACTCTTGAACAAAGGCTTGTAGCAATCCGGGAAGCATTTACTCAGGTAAAGTGACTGAGTCTTATTATTTTTTTTTTTTACTGTAAGCCATGTAGAATCTTAGCTTGCCCTATTTCCATTCCCCCATTCCTCTGCTCCATGCCACGCTTGAAAACTAACAGCCGTAAATCACAGTGAAAAACAGCAGCCTGCAAGCCACTGGAAGGAGGTAGAATGGGATTGAAGCTCTTCCAAATGCTCACTTTGAAAAGATTGAGACTATTTGACCTCTCTGGTAGTTCACTGGAAAACTTTATTTGCAGGACTTGTCTTCATTTGACTGACTCGGAGCTTTCCCAGTGGGCAGTCGTGAAAAATATTTAGTGGCAATTGTGAAACATGGTAGCTGCCTGAGGCAGTAATCACAGCTGGGACAAACAATAGGCCGACCAACTTAAAAAAGGAAAACAGGGGAATGAGATGTCTAATGGGGGCTATGCAAAGTTCCTGGGAATTTAGAAGGTCACATGCACGTGTGGGGCTGTGCTCATGCCCAGGAAAGACCCAAGTCGGCCCTAAGCTCTCACTTCTGACTCACCTTGAGGTTTTGTGCAAACAGGAAGTAAAGGCTAAGGCAGAATTGTAAGCTACTGAAACGAACACTGAATGCATGTCCCAAACACACAAAGAGCCATTTGGTATAGTCTAGGAGACTCATTAGTTCCAGGCATTTAAGGAAATAACTGTCCGATTATTCACTGACCACTAAATTAATCAAGCGGAGATGGCGATGGCCACAAACAACAAAGAATAGAAACTTTACAGAATTCGTGTAGGGAAGTCACTCAACAAACCAACAGCAACAACAATAAATAATAACGGCCGGGCGCAGTGACTCATGACTGTATTCCCAGAACTTAGGGAGGCCAAGGCGGGCAATCACGAGGTCAGGAGTTCAAGACAAGCCTGATTAACATAGTGAAACCCTGTCTGCACTAAAAATACAAAAAAAACAAATTAGCTGGGCATGGTGTTGGGCACCTGTAATGCCAGCTACTTGGGAGGCTGAGGCAAGAGTATCGCTTGAACTAGGGAGGCGGAGGTTGCAGTGAGCAGAGATCGCGCCACTGCACTACAGCCTGGGTGACAGCACAAGACTCCATCTCAAAATAATAATAATAATAATAACAACAACAACAAACAAAGTCACTAAACAAACAGCAACAATAAAGTAATTTAACAAACAACCCTGGAGAAATGAAAGAACCTGATAAATGACATATTATTTTAAATGTCCAGTTTTCAACATAAAAAATATGAAGCATAAAAAGAAACGATAAACTATGGCCTACATACAGGATAAAATGTAGTCATTAGAAACTATCCCTAAGGAAACCCAGAAGTTGGAATTACTAGAAAATGTTATTAAATCAGCTGTTTTAAATATGCTTCAAGAATAAAGGAGGCCGAGCGTGGTGGCTCACACCTGTAATCCCAGCACTTTGGGAGGCCGAGGTGGGCAGATCACCTGAGGTCAGGAGTTCGAAACCAACCTAGCAAACATGTTGAAACCCTGTTTCTACTAAAAAATACAAAAATTAGCCAAGCATGGTGGTGGGTGCCTGTAATCCCAGCTACTCAGGAGGCTGAGGCACAAGAATCACTTGAACCTGGGAGGCGAATGTCGTGGTGAGCTGAGATGGTGCCACTA
>NW_012101732.1:2393364-2457151 GCF_000951045.1 Mandrillus leucophaeus
CACAAAGAGCCATTTGGTATAGTCTAGGAGACTCATTAGTTCCAGGCATTTAAGGAAATAACTGTCCGATTATTCACTGACCACTAAATTAATCAAGCGGAGATGGCAATGGCCACAAACAACAAAGAATAGAAACTTTACAGAATTCGTGTAGGGAAGTCACTCAACAAACCAACAGCAACAACAATAAATAATAACGGCCGGGCGCAGTGACTCATGACTGTATTCCCAGAACTTAGGGAGGCCAAGGCGGGCAATCACGAGGTCAGGAGTTCAAGACAAGCCTGATTAACATAGTGAAACCCTGTCTGCACTAAAAATACAAAAAAACCAAATTAGCTGGGCATGGTGTTGGGCACCTGTAATGCCAGCTACTTGGGAGGCTGAGGCAAGAGTATCGCTTGAACTAGGGAGGCGGAGGTTGCAGTGAGCAGAGATCGCGCCACTGCACTACAGCCTGGGTGACAGCACAAGACTCCATCTCAAAATAATAATAATAATAATAACAACAACAACAAACAAAGTCACTAAACAAACAGCAACAATAAAGTAATTTAACAAACAACCCTGGAGAAATGAAAGAACCTGATAAATGACATATTATTTTAAATGTCCAGTTTTCAACATAAAAAATATGAAGCATAAAAAGAAACGATAAACTATGGCCTACATACAGGATAAAATGTAGTCATTAGAAACTATCCCTAAGGAAACCCAGAAGTTGGAATTACTAGAAAATGTTATTAAATCAGCTGTTTTAAATATGCTTCAAGAATAAAGGAGGCCGAGCGTGGTGGCTCACACCTGTAATCCCAGCACTTTGGGAGGCCGAGGTGGGCAGATCACCTGAGGTCAGGAGTTCGAAACCAACCTAGCAAACATGTTGAAACCCTGTTTCTACTAAAAAATACAAAAATTAGCCAAGCATGGTGGTGGGTGCCTGTAATCCCAGCTACTCAGGAGGCTGAGGCACAAGAATCACTTGAACCTGGGAGGCGAATGTCGTGGTGAGCTGAGATGGTGCCACTAAACTGCAGCCTGGGCGACAAAAAGAACTAAAGGAAACAATGTTAAGAACTCTGAAGAAAGTGCTCAGCCATATCTTACCAAGTAAGTAGTTCCTCCTTAGTCACAGTTTCATTTTCTGCAGTTACAGTCATCTATGTCAATTGTGGTCTGAAAATATTAAACGAAAAATTCCAGAAATAAATAATGCATAAGTTTTATCATTTTTTGTTTGCTTATTTGTTTTGAGACAGGGTCTCACTGTGTTACCCAGGCTGTAGTACACTGGCACAATCACGGCTCACTGCAGCCTCAATGTCCTGGTCTCAAGCAATCCTCCTGCCTCAACCTCCCGAATAGATGGGACCACCAGTGCACACCACCATGCCTAGCTAACTTTTTATTATTTGTAGAGACAAGGTCTCGCTATGCTGCCCAGGCTAAGTTTTGTCATCTTAATGTCACCTTTGGTCATAGACTGCCACCAAATGATATAGGAGTCTTTTATATCATGATGATGCCTGTGCTACTGTGCTATTCATGGAAATACTTTAGGTATCACTTTCCACAGTTGTAGTTACTCAGGGTCAATTGTGGTCTAAAAATGTTAAGTGGAAAATTCTAGGAATACACCGTTCATAAGTTTTTAATTGTGCACCTTTCTGAGTAGCACAGTAAAATCTCATGCCATCCCACTCCATCCTACCTGCGACAAGAATCATCCCTTTGTCCAGGGTGTCCACACTGTATGGGCTACCTGCCCACTAGTCCTTTAGGAACTGTCTCATATATCAAATTGATTCTGACAGCACCACAGTGCTTATGTTCAAGTAACCCTTATTTTACTTAATAACAATTCATCTATACTAAAAAGAAGGTATAAACTGTTTCCTTTAAGTAAAAGGTGAAAGTTCTCTAATTAATAAGGAAAGGAAAAAGATGTGTGCTTCGATTGGTAAGATCCACAGTATGAACAAATCTATCCAGGAAACTATGGAGAAGGAAAAAGAAATTCACGCTAGTTTTGCTGTCATACATCACACTGCAAAAGTTGCAGCTACAATGTGTGATAAATGTTCAGTCAAGAGGGAGAAAAACGTTAAATTTATGAGTAGAAGACACGAACAGAAAACACGTCCCAATTGATGACAATGTGTTATTCCAGAAAGCATTGAGCCTGTACAAAGACTTCAGCAAGGGGGTCCCTGAAACAAGTGGCACCTAGGCATTTACAGCAATTAAGAGATGGCTACTTAGATTAAGGAATATAGAAGGTCAGTAGTAGGCTAATGTTACATCTCAATGCCTACATCATTCACTTCACTTTATTTCATTACATAGGCATTTTATCATCTCATTACAAGAAGTGAGTGAGTACAGTACAATAAGATATTTTGAAAGAAAAAGAGAGAAACCACATTCACATAACTTTTATTACAGTATGTTGTTAGAAGTGTTGTTCTATTTTATTGTTGTTGTTCATCTCTTACTGTGTCTAATTTATAAATTAAACTTTAGATATATATGTAGGGAAGAAACATAGTATATATAGTATTTGATGTTATACATGTTTTTAGGCATCCACTGTGGATCTTTAAATATATCCCCTGTGAACAAGGGGGGCAGGAGTGTTATTCTATCAAAAAATGAGATACAAATTATTTTCCTAAAAGAATCAGATAGAAATTTTGGAGATGAAAATCATAATAACTGTCCCAAACTTAAGAGATGTAGTTTAAAAAAAATTAAGTAAATGAAATGAAAAATTTACTGAAGGGATTCCACAGCAGATTTGAATAGGCAGAAGAAAAAATCAGCAAACTTGAAGAAGGATCAGTTGAGATTATCCAGTCTGAGGAACAGAAAAAAAAAAAAAAATAAAGAATCGGCAGGCACAGTGGCTCACGCCTGTAATACCAGCACTTTGGAAGGCTGAGGTGGGCGGATCACGAGGTCAGGAGATCGAGATCATCCTGGCTAACACAGTGAAACCCTGCCTCTACTAAAAATACAAAAACATTAGCTGGGCGTGGTGGTGGGTGCCTATAGTCCCAGCTAGTCGGGAGGCTGAGGCAGGAGAATGGCATGATTCCAGGAGGCAGAGCTTACAGTGAGCCAAGATTGTGCCACTGCACTCCAGTCTGGGCAACAGAGCTAGACTCCATCTCAAAAAAAAGAAAAAGAAAAAGAAAAAGAATGAAGAAAAATGAACAGAGTCTCAGAGACCTGTGGGACAATATCAAGTGTATCAACATACACTTAATAAGAATCCCAAAAGTTGGAGATAAATAGATGAGTGCATAAAAACATTTGAAGAAATAATAACCCAAAGTTTCTCAAATTTGATTTAAATACATTAACCTGCACCTATAAGAAGCTCCACAAACTCCAAAGAGGACCCATTCAAAGAGATCCACACCTACACATATCATAATCAAATTGTTCAAAGCCAAAGAGAAAATCTTAAAAGAAGTATAATTAATAATATAATGAATTAAGTAATAATTTTACTTCTATTAAGATTTCTCACCAGAAACTATGAAGGCCTGAAGGAAGTAGGGTGACATATTCAAACTACTGAAAGAAAAAAATTCAAGAATTCTATCTCCAACAAAATCCTCTCACGATAAAAACAGTTAACCAGGATTAGAAGGGAACTTCTTCAACTTCTAAAGGCCATCTACAAAAAGCAATACCTAACATCACACTAAATGATGAGAAAATGAAAGTTTTCACTTGAAGATCTGGAACAAGAGAAGAATGTCCATTCTCCCGACTTGTGTGAGCATTGATTGTACTGGGAATTCTAACCATGACCATTAAGCTAGAAAAGGAAAGAAAAGGCATCCAGATTGGAAAGAAAGAAGTAAGTCTATCTTTATGCAGATGACATTGTCTTGTAAATAGAGCTAATAAATGAGTTCAGCAACGTTGCAGGATATAAGATCAATACAAAAATCAGTTGTATTTCTTTCTATATGCTAACAATGAATCATCTGAAAATGAAACTAAGAAAACCAGTTCACTTATGAGAGCAACAAAATAAATACTTAGGAATAAATTTTTTAAAAGACGTGCCAGATTTGTAAACTTAAAAATGCAAAATATTGTTGAAAAGAATTAAAGACCTAAGTAAATGGACAACAGTCCATGTTCTTACATTGGAAGACTTAATATTGTGGGGATGGCCACACTCCCCAGTACGCGCAGACTCCCCAGAGCAGCCTACAGATGGAATGCGGCCCAGTTAAATCCCAGCTCCCTTTCATGTTGGCAGAAATTAACAAGCTGATCCTAAAATTCATATTGAAATGCCCAGAACCCAGAGTTGCCAAAGCAATCTTGAAAAGGAAGAACAAACTTGAAGAACTCACGCTTAACAATTTTAAATCGTATTACAAAGCTATAGTAATTAAGAGAGTGTAGTACTGGAATAAGGATAGCCACGCAGAAGAATGGAACTCACAGCCCAGAAACACACTCTTAAATTTATGGTCAATTAATTTTCAGCATGTGCCATGACAATTCAACGGGGAAAATAAAAGCCTTTTTAACAAATGGTACTGGATATCCACATGCATGCAAAAGAATGAATGTGAACCTTCACCTTATACGTATATAAAAACTATCTCAAAATAGATGAGAGACCAACATGTAAGAGCTAAAACTATAACACACTTAGAAGAAAGAGACATACATCTTCATTACCTTGGATTAGGCAATGACTTCTTAGATATGACACCAAAATCACAAGCAACACAAGTGTGAAAAAATTGGACTTCATCAAAACTAGAAACTTTTGTACTTCAAATGACACTACCAAGAAAGAAAAGCAACAAACCACAGAATGGAAGAATATATTTGCAAATCATATATCTACTAAGGGACTTGTATCCAGAATATATTTTAAAAAAACACTCTTACAAGTCAACAATAAAAAGATAAATAATTCTATTTTCAAGGGGTAAAAAATTTAGGTAGATATTTCCACAAAGAATATATGCAAATAGATAATATACAAAAAAAATTATTATTAGTTATTAGAGAAATGCAAATCAAAACCACAATGAGGTATTACTTCACACACACTAAGATGGCTATAAATTTTTAGTTAAAAATAACAAGCATTGTCCAGGATGTGGAGAAATTACAACCTTCATGCATAGCTAGTGATAATGTAAAATGGTGTGGCCACTTTAGAAAATAGTTTGCCACTTCCTCAAAAAATTAAACATAGAGTTGCCATATGACCCAGCAATTCCACTCCTAAGTATACACAAGAGAAGTGAAAACATATGTTCACGCTAAACCTGGACAGGAATGTTCATAGTAGTGTTACTTGAATAGGAAAAAAGGAAGAAACAATCCAAATGCCCATCGACTGGTTGAATGGGTAAACAAAATGTGGGCTCTCCATGCAGGGAAATATTACTGAGCCATTAAAAAAAATGAAGTACTGATACATGCTACTACATGGATGACTTTTGGAAACATTATGCTAAGTGAAAAATGACAGACACAAAAGGCTACATATTGGTGATTCCATTCATAACATCTAGAATAGGCAAATGTGTAAAGACAGAAGGCCGATTCGTGGTTGACGGGGCCTGGAGGGTGGGGTGGGAGAATGGGGAGTTTTGCTAATGAGTACAATGTTTCATTTTAGAGAGATAAAAATGTTCTGGAATTAGATAGAGCTGATAGTCGCACACTTGTATGAATACACTAAAAACCATTCATTTGCACAATTCAAGAGAGTAAGTTTTTTGGTGTGTAAATTGTATCTCAATTTTTTAGAATGTAAGCATAAGTTATTTAGTATTTACCTCCCCAAATACTAGCTTCTTGCTGCATTGCCTACTTCTCCCCTCTCTTCTCTTCTTCTATCTCTCCGCTACTACAAGCAACAACATCAAATAACTATTTTATTCATCTGAGCAATTCAGCTTTCTCTAGCCCATACCTCATGACTTAGCTGGGTCTGCCTACTTCTACCCCAAGGACTCACCAATATGTTCTAATATTATGACTCGTGTTCTTCAGTCATGTCAGCCAGAAAAGAGGGGTGGGGAGGGCAATTCTGTATTCAGGCACTGTGTTCAAAGATTGGCTCATCTCTTGGGCAAGCTCTTGACCCGTCTGTGCTTGAGTTTCTTCATCACATGGTGGAACTAATCATAGCAGTATTTCAGTGTTTTGTTGGGCAAAGTAAATGAGATGGTAAGATTAATATCTAACATTTATTTTTTCATGGGAAGCACTGTTATAGTAATTTAATGCTTATTGGGCTATTCGTATATGCCAGGCATTATCATCATTACTCATCACAACAAGATAGGTATTTTTGTTATTAAAATCCCATAAGCCATAGTCACTTTCAAGGAAATGGCAGAGCAGGATTCAGACACAGGCTCCTCTTAACCACGAGACGGCATACACAGTAACTCAGCTAACTCTTGCATAGTTCTCTGTGCACTAAGAACTATTATCTCCATTTGACAGATGAACAAGTTGAGGCACAGAGAGGCTAAGCCCTCAGGCCTGTAAGCACTCAATAAATGTTAGCTAGCAGAAGCATCAACTCATAATGATTTCTTATTCCAATTCTGTGTGAATTTGTTCCACACACACATCGTTTTTGAAGGCACTAGTGGCCACCTTTGCTTTGGTTCGAATCAATGTTATTCCTCCTCTATTAAACACAATGGGTAATATATCAGATTTAGTGCCTTCCAGAAGCTCAGAGAGTGCCCAGGGAAGACAGACGTGTCCTCCCAGATAGCGCAAAAGTAAGGCAGGGACTGAAACATAACATCTGCGGGTCCTGCGCATAACAGTTTCTCAGTAGATAAGTGAAAGCTGGTTGGATGACTAATGACTACTGAGAAGGCAGAAGTTACTTCTGGAAGGAGATATAGGAGAATATCATGGAAGAGATGGTGTTTGCCAGGTGTGTGAATGGAAGGTACATGGAGTGAAGCACAGTTAATATGTTGATTGCTAAGTAAACAGAGTAGAGAACAATGCAACATTCTACTTGGGACCTGTATGTAGGCTTGTTATTTTGCATGTAGCCACTAGAGGGAAGTCCAATACACGTTGGTATTTAGAAGAAAGTTGGTTTTGGTTTTAATCTTGCGTCTTTCTTTACCAGACCAGATCTTCAATAAGGTCGTCTAAGTTTGTAGCATCCAGGGATTTGATTCATTCCGGGCATTCCTCATATCCCTGCACATAAAAGGGTCTTGGCTAAAATGTTCATTTGTGATATTCGTATGAAGGAATGACAAAGATTTTTTTTTTTTTCTAAGCATGACCTGCTCCCTCTCCTCCCTGCTTCCGCGCTCCAGTAAAAGGATCCTGAGCACCTTCTCTTCTTTCCCCAAGCTTTTCTCACCCTAACCAGCTTCTACTCATTTCATTTCCCTATGAGTCTCCCTGGGCAGAGCAGATAAACTTAATTGTTCCATTAATATTTATTACATTGTGTTGTAATTGTTTGTATTAAGATTTCTTCATAGTTAGATTACTCTTATTTTTGAATGTGTCTCATGTGCATTTCACAAAAGGCTGGAGGGCTTAACCTGCCTGTGTCTTTTAGTGATGGGGGAAACTGTCATACCCCTGCTGGCCTGTTCTGGACCAATTGTTTCCCTGTCTCACCCACAGAAGGGGCACTCCTGGAGGCTAAGGGTGTATTATCCCAGACTGCTTCATATCCTCAGTGCTAGCTAGCAAAATACCTGGCACATGATCAATGCCCCAATACTGTTTGCTGGATAAAGAACAAGAGAATGAATGGAATCGCCATTCTGATCCCTGACGAGGGCTCTAGCCATCAGTACTCACTATCTTGCCACGAGGTTTATACCTGCTTAAATGCCTAGAACCAAGGTCAAGGGGCTAGTGTTCATGGAATGGCAGCATCTCAGCCGATCATGTCCCTACTCCATCCTCCAGCCTCCGTGGCTTCCTAATACACCCGGAATAAAACTCTGACTCCTCCTTATGATCTACAGGGCCCTACATGATTATTCAGCCTCCTCTTTTATTTCCTTTCCTACCGCCCTTCCCACCCCCATGATCCCAACTGCACAGCCTCTGTCGTCAAACACGCCCTGCCTGTCCTGCTCCTACCCGGGCCTTGGCACACACAGGTTCCTCTCCCTGGAACACCCTTCCTTCCTATGATCCCTGGGCTGGCTCTGTTTTATTATCCAGATCTCATGTTCAGTGTCACTTCTTTGTGAGGCCTTACCTGGTCATCCAACCCAAAATAGACACTCATCATCCCTGCTCACAGCATCCAGTGTTAATGCTCTGCACAGCATCCACCTGGGTTTCCATGTGTTGGTTTGCTTATTGTCTGGTGCCCCAGCAAGACGGTAAGATCCAAGAGAGCAGGGATCCAAGAGAACAGGGACCCTTCACCGGCACATCCCTGCACCCAATACAGAGCTTGGTCCAGAGCGGACCCCGATTTCCCAAACAAACCCTCCTGGGATGAAGCCTGCAGCTTCCTCTGGACCAATGTCTCTGCCCTCCTACCCCACACCCTGCTGCCTCCAGACCTTGCCCTTTGACCACAACAAGACAAGACACACAGAAGGAAGCAAAGTTTCCAAGAAGAAGTAAAGTTGGGGGAAACAGTGCTGGGCTGATCGGACAGAGATCTGGGATTTACGAGCCAGCAAATACACCTCTGGAAGCTTTCAGATGTCTCTGCATTTGCAGAGGTCAGCAAGAGAGCAACACAGCAGCACAGAGCAGGGGCAAGGGAACTAGAGGGCCTGGATTTGAATCCCAGCTCCTCTACTTACTAGGGATGACCTGAGACAAATTATTTCACTTCCCCATGCCTCAGTTTCCTTGTCTGTAAAATGGAGATGATAATTATAATACCTACCTTGAAAAGTTTTAGTGAATGTCAAGTACTTAATGCTTTTACAGATTATAAACAAATTTTAGCTGTTATTATTAATACTTGTCCTATGATATCAAGAGGGCTATTTGTGCATGTGTGTGTCCCTAGAGAAACGGTCAATTCTAGTAGGAAAAGGATGGTGACTGTGCCCAGTTCTTCCCGAGTGCCCAGCACCTTCCACCATATGTGACACATCCTTTGATCAATGGGTCTCTCTTATCTCAGTTGAAAACCAAGAGTTCTAGGATGCAGGAGCCTTTGAGTCCTCTTGCACCTGGCAGGAGCTCTGTTCTACTTGGACGTGCTTCTGCTTCCTCGCCTTTTAATTTATCTACCTTTAACAAGACATTGACAAGTTCCCCCATCTTCTAAAGGAGCCACTTTGCAAGACTGGGCTGGACCCATTCGCCAAGAGATGCAGCTATGCTAAACATTGAAATAGATGCTTTTCCTTTCAGGTGATTTCAACTTTCCCCAAACCCTCTTGAATAGCATCACTCCATCTCAAGACCCCACAGAAAATCTCTCTCTGAGAGGAATATAATGTATGTCCCATGGAACTGCCAATATTGCAGCCGATTTCCAAGGAAAATTGCCTCTATCCATCAAAGCAGTCCTGAGCCAATGTGCATTAGTGAGGAAGACCCAAGTCAGACTCTCCGGAGGGTTGTCTCAAAGGCAGTGGGAAGAAAGCCCATCGCTTGAATGAAATAAAATAAGGCAAGAAAGGAAGGAAAAAATGAACCATCCCAAATCAAAAAAAGTCTCCCCAGGTAGTCCCTTCACCACCCAGGACAAAACCAGGGCCAGACGGTGTCCTACAGTTCAGGCAAGTGGGTTTTTCAACCACCTCCTCCCAGATGGGAAACGGGAGCAATAAGACAGGTCAGGAGTTTAGGATGCTGCAGGACTACCACTGCATGGGTGGCTGCCCCCAAGCAAGTAGACTCTGGACAAGACTCCTACAGGGAGACCATCCAGGCTGTTCTTCCCTCCTTTCTCATCCATCAATTCCAAGCCTGCCAGAGAGGGGTGATGCAGACATCCCTCCAGAGAGATCAATAATGAAGAACACAACCAACAAACACATTCCTCCAGAATCCATTCGGGCATTTCCTCAGGGGTGATAGGATAACCCACTGGTAGTCTCGAAACTATGAGGCTCAGCTGAGAGAGGCACCTGAGCTTCCGTCGCTCACAGGATCTTCTGAGCTGTGAGAGCAGTGACTCTGTCTGGCGCCAGGATAACCCCTCTAACACCTGCACCTACCCATGGAACCTCACAACCACTTACTTACACTTACAAATGACTCAACAGAGGCGCAGAGAGGCTGAGAAAAGTGTCCAAAGCCTCAGGATTTGTGGCTAAGGTTTGAACCCAGGTCCCCCAGAACCTTTCCACTCCAATGCTCTGGCTCCTCTCTCTGGGCCTCGATTTCTTTGTCTGTACCACGGGAAAAACATTGCTCCTGTTACAGGGTTTGCCAAAGATGATTCAGGTCATGAAAGCATCTGGCAGCTGACACGAGGCTTCACACAGTGCGAATTCAAAAAAGGAATTGTCTTCCATGCTCATGTCAGGCTACTCAGCCACAGCTTAACACGGACAGCTCTGCTTTGGGTTAACTCTTCCTCTGCTGGGTCAGATATTGTGCCCTCCCTGAGAGAATGTGGTCCACACTGACTTCCACATCCGTACTTCTGACACAGTGCTTGGATACGATGGTGCATGATTACTGTTTCTGGGACCGAATTGCATTCATTAGCCTTAGCCTGAATGGTGAAGATGATGAGATTGAAATATTTTCTGGTAAGGCTTATAATAAGCAATAAATGCTGAGTCTCCTTAAGCCCAGCAGCAAAACAAAAAGATGAAGCCAAAAAGGATCCTGCTCCTCAAAGCAATCAGTGCATTCCAGCACTTGATCTGTTCAGGTAGCCCAGCCACAGTGGAAGACACATTTTCTTTCTTTTCGTTGACAAAGAGAACGGCAATTTGGGGGTTGGGTGGAATCAGGAGCCTCTCCGTTTACATGTTTGGATGGAAAATTTGGATCAAAGCTGCAAGGCCCTTGCAGGCAACCTCCTGAGTGAGTTGAGAGCTTAAGTGATCAAATGACTTCCAGGGGTGGATATCCCCAGTTGGCCGATGATGAAAGCCAAGTGCTTCCTGCAGTCACCCAGCAAAACTGCTGGGAAACAAAAAGTCGTATTCACTATTCTCATGTGTACAACCTCAGCTTCATTCAGGAAGCACTTACAGAGCTGACTCAATACATTCAAGGAACTGAGCTAAGCACTGAAGGGAAACAGGCTACAATAGTACAGCAGAAAGGGTGTGCACTTGGAACCTAGAGTCTGGGTTTAAATTCTAGCCCTGCCACCTCGCCATACAAAGACCTTAGGTAAGTCACTCCAACCCCGAAGACCTAGTTCCCTCTTTGGCAAAATGAGTCGGGAGGATTTGGGCAGTCATAGTCAGATATGACATGTCATATAATTCCACTGGGACAGACCATAGACAAATGGTGTCTGCTCTCAACTCTGCTCTGCAGATCAATCACGATCTTGGAGGCAGCAGGTGAAACCAAGCAGGTGTGCTAGTGCTGATTTTATGTATTCTCATTTCATCAAGAGTTGTGTGTGTGATAAAGAAGAACCTCTACCATATAGGATGTTCATTTCCTAATCAGCTTTCTCTGACCATTTGTCAGTTGCCTCCTCTTCACTCAGGTTAACCA
Source organism: Mandrillus leucophaeus (assembly GCF_000951045.1). Lineage (NCBI taxonomy): Eukaryota > Metazoa > Chordata > Mammalia > Primates > Cercopithecidae > Mandrillus > Mandrillus leucophaeus. The sequence goes on from NW_012101732.1 coordinate 2,405,035, forward strand.
CACCTGGTTCAGGTTAAATACACCTGTCTTAGGTTAACTAAGGAGGCCCTTTTATTCAGAAACATTTAAGAAAATAAAGAAATCATTGAGAATGACAGAAACTGAGCTAGAATGAAGCATATACAATTTCTAAAACAGCTAAAATACAATATACCACCACATTAGGGATTACGGTTTCAAAATATCAATACACAGAAGTATATTGGCAACATTTTGCAAATAGTTGAGAATGTTCATGGGATTCACTCCAGTGCCTTCTCCCTAGGAATGGAGAAAGCCTCAGCTATGCAGGAAGATGGGAGATTTTTCTGTCCCTCTCCTGCCCAGCTGCTTTTCTTCATGCCTCATGCCATCAGCAAGGCAGATTGTTCTCTGAGAGACGGAGTCTTCTCAGAGACAGCATGGCGGTGAGGCAGCTAGGGGTGTTTGAAAGAACATGAGTGGAGAACCCAGACCAGGGTTTAAATCCACATCACATCATCTGAGGTTGTGTGGCTCAACTTGAACCACAGTTATCATATTTATAAAATGGGAATAACTGCACCTAATTCATAGGGTTGTAGAGATAATTCTAGGCAACACACTGGTAAAGCACTCAACGCATAGAAGCTCCCAATATATGATGACAATTCTTATGGTCTCTTAGTGGAGAGTCCTAATATGTTAGTCTATTAAGGATACTATAACAAAAGTGCCATAGACTGAGTGGCTTAAACAACATTTACTTCCCACAGTTGGGAAGACTGAGGAATCCAAGTTCGAGGTGCTGGCAGACTTGGTGTCTAGTGAGGGTTTCCTGGTTCATAGACGGCCATCTTCTTCCTGTATTCTCACATGGCAAAAAAAAAAAAAAAAAAAAAAAAGAAGAGAGTTCTCTCTGGGGTCCTTTTTCCAAGGGTAATAATCCCATTCAAGAGGGCTTCACCTTCATGACCTAAGCACCTCCCAGAGGCCCCACCTCCTAATAACATCACATTTGAGGGCAGGATTTCAACATTTGAATTTTAGGGGGACACAAACATTCAGTTCATTCATTGCAAAGGGCAAAGTCTGGTCAGCTTTCCAGAGTCAGAAATAGGATTGTATCATCCCATGGAGAGTTTAAACCACGTAACTTGAGGCTGAAACAAATAAAAATGTTAATTTACTCATTTACACTGAGAAATCACTGCTCTGGTGTATTAGTTTCCAATGGCTGCTGTAACAAAACCACAAATTTAGTGGCTTACAACACCACCAGTATATGATCTTACAGTTTAGCAGATCAGAAGCCTGGCATGGGTCTCACTGTTGGCAGGAAAATTACTTCTGGGGGCTCTAGGGGAGGATCCTTATTTTTTCTCCTCCAGCTTCTAGAGGCTGCCTGCACTCCCTGGTTCATGGCCCCTTCCTCCATCTTCAAAGTCAGTAACAGTGAGCTGAATCCTTCTCAGCTCACATCCTTCCCATCTCACTCTTCTTCTGCCTTCCTCTTCCACCTTTAAGGACCCTTGTGATTACCTTCACCTCACCCAGATAATCCAGAATAACCTCCCCAATTTAAAGTCAGCCAATTAGAAACTATAATCCCATTTGCAAACTGAATTTGCCTTTGCCATGTAACACAGTATAGTCACAATTCCCAGGGGTGAAGATGTGGACATCTTTGGTTCCACCTAACACACGAGAACAAGAATACTTGAGTCCATTTCACCACTCCATGATTTCCCCATAGACAGGCTTACCCACAGGCTTGGTGAGCATGCAACTGGAGCCTAGGTGGTGTCAGGCTTACATAGTCAATGGTGTCTACCTCCACCATGGGCATGACTTGACCAATGGACCCAGAAACCAGTATGACTCCCACCTTGATGAAAGCTGGGTGGGGTCCTGGTGATATTTATCATCTGTGACTCCCTTTGCCATCCCTCCAAGTCTGACAAACCACCACTGAAACCACCAGCCAGTGCCAACTTCTGATGGTCCCACTTTCTTTGTTTCTCTTTATTTTCTTTTTTCTTTTTTTTTTTTGAGACGGAGTCTGGCCACTGTTGCCAGGGCTGGAGTGCAATGGTGCGATCCCCACATTCTCTTTAAAGGTTAATCCTAAGTAAAGTGTTAAGTGGCTGTGTACTAAATGTGTCCCCTGCTCCCTGCCAAAAATTGATATTTTGAAACCGTAATCCCCAGTGTGGTGGTATTTAGAGATGGGGTCTTTGGGCGGTAATTCAGTCATGATGGTGGAGCCCCAGGATGGAATTAGTGCGCTCATGGGAAGACATAGGAGTTTGCTTCCTCTCTCTGTGCTGTCCACCACGTGAGGACACAGCAAGATGACAGCTATCGGAAAACCACAAAAAGAGCCCCCAACAGAACTCAATCACGCTGACACTCTGATCTAGAACTTCCTAGGCTCCAAAACTGTGAGAAATATTCTCTGTTGTTTAAGCCAGTCAGTCCATGATAATGTGTTATAGCAGCCCTAGCCAGCCAAGACAGGTAGCCTAAGTGTCTTCATGCTAAAATCGCTACATTTTGCACTACTCTTTTCTGATCCATTATGTGTGGAATTTAAAGTTCAACTCTTCATGCGTACATGTATGTTTCCCGATTCTTAGGAAACCTCTAACTATGACCCCTAAGTCCTCATAACATCATTGATTCAATCCTGTGCATACTCATGGGAGCCTTCTTTGTGTCAAGCACAGTGATACATCAGAGGGTGAATCAGACGTGGCCGCATCCCTCAAAAAGCTCACCCTGCTTTGAGCCACATAGGACTGCACAACACTGATCATACAGGACATCCCATACCAACATCTTCAAGAGGGAAGAGACAACAGAGGGGAGAGATAACTGTAAGATAAGGTGAGCAGGGAAGAGCCACTAATGCCATGACGTGGCCATTTGAACACTAATTGAGTCATTTGACTGTGGAAGGCTTTGTACTGTGACCCATTTCTATAATGTCCAGACTTCGATTGTGGGCAATTTTCCCTTAATTTTGAATACTACCTAAAAGGAAAAGAACAAATGGTTTGTTCTTAGGATCACACAATAGGTAGGAAACCGTACGCTATACTCTTTCAGTTGCCAAGTTCTTAATTACGTCCTCTATGTTGTGCATAATGATGAGTATCTTGTGTTTTTTTAGAATCACTAGGCAGGTATTATCTTTTATCAGGTACCAACAACAGCTGATGTTTACTGAGTGCTTACTTCTTGCCAGGCACTGTGTCTAGCATTTTACATGTCTCTCATCACTCAATCTTCACAACAATGCTATGAGGTTGTACTGTTATCTTGACTTTGCATATGAGAAACCCGATGCTTACAGAGATTAAGTAAATTTCCCAAGACCACATAGCTGATCAAGGGTACAGTCCAAATTTGAACCCAGGGAGTCCAACATCAGAGGCCCTGAACTTACAGACTTTGCAAACTCCATGCATCACTTACCCTTAAACTTCGGGTCTTAATACAAAAGATAAACTGGAATATTAAAAACAAAAAGAGAGAGAGAGGCATGTCAGCAAGGAGGGCTTCTTGGAGGAAGTAATTTAAAGAACAGTAAGAACAGGCACAGAGGTTCACGCCTGTAATCCCAGCACTTTGGGAGGCCTAGGCAGGTGGATCACCTGAGGTCAGGAGTTCAAGACCAGCCTAGCCAATACAGTGAAATCCCGTCTCTACTAAAAATACAAAAATCAAACAGGTGTGGTGGCACTTGCCTGTAATCCCAGCTACTAAGGAGGCTGAGGCAGGAGAATCGCTTGAACCTGGGAGGTGGAGGTCTCAGTGAGCTGAGATTGTACCATTGTACTACAGCCTAGGCAACAAAGCAAGACTCCGTCTCAAAAAAAAAAAAAAAAGTAGGCTTTTTACAGGAGGATTTGCACTGCAAGTAGAAGAGATGGTAATCATAGTCTGCATTTGTTTATTTATTCATTCATTTATTTTATTTTATTTTTGGAGATAGAGTCTCACTCTCTCACCCAGGCTAGAGTGCAGTGGTGCAATCTCGGCTCATTGCAACCTCTGCCTCCTGGGCTCAAGCAATTCTCATGCCTCAGCCTCCCAAGTAGCTGGGACTACAGGTGCGCACCATGATGTCGGCTAATTTTTACATTTTTAGTAGAGATGGGGTTTCACCATGTTGCCCAGACTGGTCTCAAACTCCTGAGCTCAGGCAATCCACCCTCCTTGGCATCCCAAAGTACTAGGATTACAGGTGTGAGCCACTGTGCCCAGCCATAGTCTGCTTTTTAAAATCGTGATTAAAATACATATAACATAAAATTTACCATCTTAGCCATTTTTAAATGTATAGACAATAGATTCACATGGTTGTGCAATCACCACCATCCTTTTTCAGAACTTTTTTCATTTTACAAAACTGAAGCTGTACCCGTTAAACAATAATTCCCTACTCCTCTCCCCTCCAGCCCCTGGCAACCACCACGCTACTTTCTGTTTCTATGAATTTCACTACACTAGATACCTCATAGGAGTGGAATCATACAGTACATGTCTTTTTGTTGCTGGCTTATTTTACTTAATATAAGTCCTCAAGGTTCATTCACATCACAGCATGTGTCAGAACTGTCTTCCTTTTAAAGGATGAATAATATTCCATTGCATGTGTACATGACATTTTGGTTATTTGCTCAACTGTTGATGGACACTTAGGCTGCTTCCATCTTTTAGCCGTTGTGATTAATGCTGCTATGAACGTTCATACACAGACTTTTTTTGAGATCCTGCTTTCAGTTATTTGGGGTATATATCCAGAAGTGGAATTCCTTGATCATACAGTAATTCTATTTTTAATTTTTTAATAACCTCCATATTGTTTTCCACAGCAGTTGCACCATTTTACGGTCTCACCAACTATGCCCAAGGGTTCCGATTTCTCCACATCCTCTCGAACATTTGTTATCTTCTGTTATTTTTTATGGTAGCCATTCTAATGATTGCAATGTGGTATCTCATTGTAGCTTTGATTTATATTTCCCTAACAATTAGTGACGTTGAGCATCTTTTCAGGAGCTTTTTGGCCATTAGCAATCATAATATTGACGTCCTCACCAATGTCTACAGTGAAAATACTGATTAGACACAAGCCCTCATTCAGGGCTGCTTTGAGGGTTAAATGAAAAAGCAAGCATGGAAAAACTAATATGATACCTGGCAAGAAATGGTAGGCAACGAATGGTAACACTGTATTCGTTATCTGTTGACAGCACAATGCTACATAAAAATGACCTAAACTCAGCAACTTAAAAACAACCATCTATTACTGTTCACAAACTTATGAGGTAGGTGATGATTCTAGTCGTGACTGGGCTTTCTCACAGTCTACAGTCAGCTGCAGGTTGGATAGCCAGCTCTGATTTTGGTCAGACTCTTTCTCACTTTTGGAGTTTGACTGGCTCTAAGCTGGTCTAAGTTTCAGCTGGAATGGCTCAGCTCTCCTTTACATGTCTCTCACTTTCTCTCACAGTAGATTAGCCCAGGCATGGCCACAGGGCAATGTTAGGGGCCCAGCAGAAATCTGCGAGCACATTTCTGCTAATGTTAAGTTTGCACATTCCAGTGGCTAAAATAAGAGTGGTAGGAAGGATTCTAAGATGAGCCCCCAATGAGTCACATCCATGTATAATCTACTCATGGATACAGGTGGGACCTATGACTTGCTTCTGGCCAGTAGAATGCAAGGGGCCTTCAAAAAGTTTATGGACAAGACATATTTTTTAAAAACTACACATGGATGTCAAAATTTTTTGCACCAAATAAAACCATACTACCTTGTTATAACAAGTGAACAGGATTTAATTTGAGGCACTAAGAAGGATAAAACATCAGTTTGAAAATAGCCCCTATCAAAGCAAAATGAATTCTACTAAAATTGAAGCAGGAACAAACATCAAATGTACAGTGAAGCTTGGATGAAAGAATGATGAAATCATTGATATTTTATGAAAAGTTTAGGGGACAATGCCCCTACAAAATCAGCAAATTGCAAATGGATAACTTGTTTTAAGAAGGGACGAGACAATGTTGAAGATGAAAGACCACAGTGGCAGACCATCCACATCAATTTGTGAGGAATAAATTAATCTTGTTCATACCATAATTGAAGAGAACCAACAATTAACACCAGGAACAATGGCCAACACCATAGACATCTCAGTTGGTTCGGCTTACACAATTTTGACTGAAAAATTAAAGTTGAACAAACTTTCCATTCAATAGGGGCTAAAACTGTTGCACCCAGATCAACTACAGACAAGAGGAAAGCTTTCAATGGAAATTTTAAACATCTGGGATCAAGATGCTAAAACTGGCTGGATAAAGTGGCTACACCTGTCATCCCAGCACTCTGGGAGGCCAAGGCAGGAGTATCAGTTGAGACCAGGAGTTTGAGACAAGCCTAGGTAACATAGTAAGACCTTGTCTCTATAAAAAATAAACAAAATTAGCCAGATGTGGTGGTGCATAACTGTAGTCCAGCTACTCAGGAGGCTGAGGTGGGAGTATGGTTTGAGCCTCAGAGGTTGTGGCTGCAGTGAGCCAAGATCATATCACTGCACTCCAGCCTGGGTGACAGAGCAAGACCCTGTTTCAAGGAAAAAAAAAAAAAAAAAAGACCCTAAAGCATTTCTTTAAAGAATTTTAACAGGAAATGAAACATGGTTTTACCAGTATAATCCTGAAGACAAAATACAGTCAAAGCCTTGGCTACCAAGAGATGAAAGTTTACAGTCAAAGCAAAAGTGGAGGGGTCAAGACCAAGGGTCATAGCAACAGTTTTGGGTGATGCTCAAGGAATTTTGTGTGACTTTCTGGAGGACCAAGGAGCAAGAACATGTGCTTATTCTGAGAGCATTTTGAGAAAGTTAGCCAAAGCTTTAGCAGAAAAATGCCTGGGGATGCTTCACCAGAGTCTCTCAACACTGCTGCTTCTCATTCTTCTCATCAACCAAGGAAAATTTTGCAAGAGTTTTGATGAGAAATCATTAGGCATTCACCTTACACTCCTGATTGAACTTCTGCCGACTTCTTTTTGTTTCCTAATCTTAAAAAAAATCTTTAAATGGCACCTATTTTTCTTCAGTTAATAATGTTAAAAGACTGCATTGACCTAGTTAAATTCCCAGGACCCTCAGTTCTTTAGGGATGAACTAAATGACTTTTTTTGTTTTTTGTTTGTTTGTTTGTTTGTTTGTTTGTTTTGAAACGGAGTCTTGCTCTGTCACCTAGGCTGGAGTGCAGTGGCGCGATCTCGGCTCACTGCAACCTCCGCCTCCCAGGTTCACGCCATTCTCCTGCCTCAGCCTCCTGAGCAGCTGGGACTTACAGGCGCCCGCCACCACACCTGGCTAATTTTTTGTATTTTTAGTAGAGACTGGGTTTCACCATGTTAGCCGGGATGGTCTCAATCTCCTGACCTCATGATCCGCCCGCCTCGGTCTCCCAAAGTGCTGAGATTACAGGTGTAAGCTCCCACGCCCAGCCGTGACTTTTATAATCGCTTACAAAGGTGTCTTGAACTTGATGGAACTTGTATTGGGAAATAAAGTTTATATTTTTAAATTTGTATCTTTTAATTCCATTTTTCTGTGAACTTTTGGAAGTCCCCTCCTATGGTATATATAGGTGTTGGAATAGTCATTGTCATGATTTCATTATGTTCTGTAAGACTCCATCATAGTGAACATGAATAAGAGTTTCTCCTGCTGGCCTTGAAGAAGTGAGCTGTCACAGTGTAAGAGGGCCGTGTGGCAAGGAAGAGCCAATGACATCTAGGAGCCGAGAGTCGTCCCCAGCTACCAGCCAACAAGAAAATGAGGACCTTAGTGCTATGACCGCAAGGAACTAACTTGTGTCAACAAATGATGTGACCATGGAAGAGGAACCTGAGCTGAAGAAAGGAGACAGCACAGCTGATTCCTTGATTGCAGCCTCGTGAGACCCTAGAAAAAGGGCCCCTTTAACCCTACTCAGGTTCCTGACCCACAGAAACTGTGGGAAATAAGAAAGACACATTGTTTTAGGCTGGTAAGATTGTAGTAATGTGTTACGCAACATAGACATCTAATACAGCAGTTGACATTGTTAATCCCAGAGTCAGCATGGGAGAGCATTACCAAAAAGTAGAATAAAAAGAGGCATGAATAATCGGGGCTATTAATGCAATCAATCCATCATACTCTCTAAGCGCTGGGGGTGGTGGCATCCCTTTGTTAAAGTAGCCCTGTACCATCTTGTTTATATGCTCTACAGACTTGCCTTTGCTGTTTTCTTTCTTGTTTTCCAGCACTCATAAATAACCTGACTATGACAGCTGCAGACTCAAAAAAGGAGTGATCTTAGAAACACAGTCAGTATACAGCATAGGAGCAAGAACTCTGGAGCCAGATATTATGGGTTCAATTCCCAGCTCTCACACTTGTCAGCTGTGTAACTCTGGACAAGTTCCTTATTCTCCCTGTGCCTTAATGGTATCAATGAAAAAAATATTACAATACTATCAGCGCTTTTGTGGAAATTACATAAGTTAATTTAATATATGTAAAGCACTGAGAACAGTGCATGGCACATTGTAAATACTACATTTGCCACATTATTCTAATTATTTTCAAATGATTAGCCAATATAACAATTACAGTCACTCCAACAGAATATTCAAGGAGAAACCCTATTCCTTGATACTACAGATAACACACATATTCTTTATGCACTCAAAATACAAGATATGTAGAAAAATACACAACTAAATTATGTGCCCCTAAAATATATAACCAATAAAATGTCTTATAGAGATGAACAAAAAATAAACAAGAACCTACACCATTTCCACAGTAAAATTTTTTTAGTACTGCAAGCCTCATAGAATAATCCTATTTTATTGGGATTTTGGAATTTATCATGAAGACTTACTAACAAATTCTAGTTCTTGCCCTTTCATTTCCAAGGAATACATCATTTAAAGCATAGTCTTTAAAATGCTTGTAATAGAGCACACAATAGCCTCATTTTTGTAAGTTAAGGTGGGAGTTCTGCATTTTTATCCCGGAATTAGGACAAAGCAGTCAAGCTTTGGAAGGACAGGCAGTGCTCTTGGAGTCAAAGAAACTGTAGTCCTTCAGGGTCCACCACTTGCAACTTGAGGGAACTTCTAAACATGGCCAAAGCTGCCTGAGCCTCAGTTTCCCTGATAATATTAACACACCCTGCTTCATGAGATAAGAATAAAGACCAGAAGAGGCAAAAGGAGGCAAATGGGGCTTTTAAAACCATATTTGAAAGAAAGAAACAGCATGTCTAGTTAGGGTCCTATCAAGAGACAGAAACTCTACCAGTTATTTTAACAGAGAGACCTTGATACAAAGAATCGTTAACCAAGTACTGGGTAGAAAAAAAAGTTGGGGAAGCACTAAGGAATACAAGAGCAGCAACTGTCAAAGCAGCTCCCAACCCAAGGGTTAAGAAACAGAAGAAAAGATCGGGATTATTAGAATGTAGAATCTCTGAGGAGGGAGGCCCTCTGGAGCTTGAATGCAAATGTCTAAAGAAAGTGCTCCAGTTGGTAGGTACTGGGGGTGCAAGGAGGCTGATCCCAGGAGTGTGGAACACCTGCAACCTGAAACCAAGGGGACTCCCAGAGTCTACTATTGTTGCTGGGGTCATTCTTGGACAGAGGATACAGAGATGCCCAAAGCTTTCTTCCTCTCTCATACCCCCATCCAATAACCTAAACTCAGAGCCAGTGGACAGGATAGAAATGTGGTTTGCAGAATCCCAGCCCCAGCATCATAAATCAGAGTAGCAAAGGGTGGGTTTGGAGCTGAGAGTCAGTAACTCAATGTCCAACACAAAAAGATAAAGTATTAAACCTGTAGCCAGAGCCAGGTGTGGTGGTGTGCTACTTGGGAGACTGAGGCAGGAGGATCACTTAACACAATAACCTCATTTTTGCAAGTCAAGGTGGGAATCCTTCATTTTTCCCTTGTAATTAGGACAAGCAGTCAGGCTTTGGAAGGACAGGCAGTGCCCTTGGAGTCAAAGAACCTGAAGTCATTCAGGCTCCACCACTTGCAACTTGAGGAAACTTTGAATCATGGCCAAAGAGCCCAGGAGATCAGGGATACAATGCACTGTGAGTGCACCTGTGAATAGCCACTGCACTCCTGCCTGGGCAACATGGTGAGAATCTACCCCTAAAAAGATTTAAACACACAGTCAGCAATCTCCTGGTTACAGTGGCAAGCCCCTGCTCTATGGGCCACAATTTCATCTGTAAAATTGGAACGCTGGACTTAGGCACTAGACGATTAATCTCTAACACTGGAGCTTCTGAGAGTGTGACCCTTACAAGAACTTCAATAGGCTTCCAGGTTCCCCCTGTGGAAGGGAGCCTTTCCCAGGTTTATTTTTCTTTAAAAGAGAAAGAGAACAAGAAAAAGAAATGCACACAAATGGGTTTCCTGGAGACTGAGCTTGGATTGGAAGAGTCCACAGGTTCCTTGGATCTCAGGAACCAAAGACAGATCCCATGATTTCCAAGTGTGGGGATCACAGGAAGGGGTCTGGCCAGCCTGGGGATAATCTCCGAGTCTTGTGTGGACCTGCCAGACTTTCTCAGGGGCTGACCTCTGAAGTCCTCACCTGGACCACTGGTGCCCACCTGTTGTGCTCGTCCACGCTAGCTTCTGACTCTGCCCCCAACAAAATCCAGCCACGTGGATCTCCTGCTTCTTCCTCACACTCACGGAGCTCCCACCCACCTCAGTGCTTTTGCAAACCTTCTTCTTTCTGCCTGGAATGCCCTGTGTCAGATCTTTGCAAGCCTCTCTTGTAATTCAGGTCTCAGTTCAAATCACCCTTTCTCAGAGACACCCCCACCCCTGCCTTCCACCTCTCTCCTACTCTGACACTTGACCTTGCTTCCTCTCCTTCATAGTAAATATCACCATTTTACATTTATGTAGTTGTTCACTTGTTCATCTTCTATTTTTCCAAGGTAGGATTAAGACACTGAAAGTGAGCCAGGCATGGTGGCTCATGCCTTTAATCCCAGCACTTTGGGAGACTGAGGCAGGCAGATCACCTGAGGTCAGGAGTACAAGACCAGCCTGACCAACATGGAGAAATCCCATCTCTATTAAAAGACAAAATTAGCCAAGTTTAGTGGTAGGCCCCTGTAATCCCAGCTACTCAGGAGGCTGAGGCAGGAGAATTGCTTGAACCTGAGAGGCAGAAGTTGCAGTGAGCCGAGATTGTTCCATTGCACTCCAGCCTGGGCAACAAGGGTGAAACTCTGTCTCAAAAAAAATAGAAATAAAAATTTAGAAATTAAAAAAAAAAAGACACTGAGAGTGGCAACCTTATCTGTCTTGTTCACAATTCACCGTGTATCTTGTTCACCACATCCAGTACTATGCCTGACCCATGATAGGAGCTCAAGAAATATTTACAGAAGGAATGGATGAATAAGTAACATACTTTCAACTGCTTGAAGGTGGGCTCTGAGACCTAACTTTCGAATTCCTGAGAGTACGTAGCAAGGCACTGAGTACACACATGGCACTTAATAAATTCCTGATTGAAGCATTCCATCCAGCAGCTGTCTCTGTGCCTCTGGAACAATGTCACTGCCTTCACAACCTCAGACCAGCCACTCGCTTTGGGAATGTGGGAGGAACAACGAGACCTAATCTCCAGGTTAGGGAAGACACCTAACCTGCAGTCCAGTGGTTCTCACACACGAGTTCACATAGAGTCACCTGAAGGGTTGGTTCAAACAGAAAATTGCTGAGTCCCACCCTTACGGTTTCTGATTCAGTAGGTCTGGGGTGGGACTCGAGAATTCGCGTTGTAAACAAGTCCCCAGGGATGCTGATGCTGCTAGTCCAGGGACCACACTTGGAGAATCACTGTTTTACAGCTCACCAGGTAATTACAGGGGCAGCCAGAGTTGAGAAACACTGCTGCAATTTGCACCTCACAAAATTGTTGTAAAGATCAAATGTAATTATTTATTAGGCAAAGTGTGTAGCGCCATACCTGGTACCCAGTTAGTGCCAAATGGTGTTCCCTGCACCTTAACTCTTACCTGGAAAGCCAAACAGCCTCCCAGCCATCTCTTTGCCTCTACTTTCTTTTTTCTTTTCCTTTCTTTTTCTTTTCTTGAGACAGAGTCTCACTCTGTCCCCTAAGCTGGAGTGCAGTGTTGTGATCTTGGCTCACTGCAACCTCCACTTGCCAGATTCGAGCAATTCTCATGTCTCAGCCTCCCAAGTAGCTGGGATTACAGGCGTGTGCCACCATGCCCAGCTAATTTTTGTATTTTTAGTAGAGACAGGGTTTTGCCATGTTGGCCAGGCTGGTCTCAAACTCCTAGACTCAAGTGATATGCCCACCTTGGCCTCCCAAAGTGCTGGGAATTATAGGCATGAGCCACCGTGCCTGCTGCCTCTACTTTCCTCTGTGCAATCAATTCCCTCACAACACCTCCAGAGACATAGTCCTTAAATGCAAACCTGACATAACTGCTCTCTTTAAGACACTGCAATGGCTCCCTAATGCCTATAGATTGAATCCAAATGGAATCCATGAAATAGAAGGCTTTTCACAATTTTCACGCACCCATTTATTCTCCTCCTCAATAACTCTTCCCCAGCCAACCCTAATTTGTTGGGAGAACACTGTTGTGGTATTATCTATCAGGTATTCAGACTGGTATAGGGGGAAGGAATGGAAGCTGTGTGGTTAGGTGGCTGTAATTCACATTCCAGCTCTGCCCCTTCTTGCTGTGTGACCTGGAGCAGGTTAGTTCACCTCTCTGTCCTCAGTGTCTTCAGTCATGAAGGAAGGAGAAGAGCAATCCTTTGCCGGTGGGTTAAGTGAAATAATCTATGAAAAGCACTTAGCACAGGACCCAGCATGCACTAAGTATTCAGTAAAATGTTACTATCAGAGAGTGCTAGAAATGGAAAAGATAAAAATGACCCCTGATGCTGTCAGCAAAGTACAGGAGAAGACTAGAGGTGGAGAAGAAAGGGTGGACAGATCCATGCCTCAGAGTGGATTAGGGGCCTTCATCTTCCTTCTCTTGGCTGTTACATACACCCCATCCCAGGACAGAATATCTTCGTATACTTTTCCTCTTAGATCTCTCTTCTACTCTAGACTATGATCTCCTTGTGGCCAGGGACTATGTCTTACTCACCCCAAGGAAGGAAATGTCAAAGAGCTCTCCCATATGACAGAGACCACACTTGTTCTTTAGCTCCAGGGAATGAAAACAAACAAGATGGTTGCCGTGGTCAGTGGGGAAGGGGCACCTAGGAAGAGTCATCCCCAGAAAGCCTGCTCTCCTTTCCCACAACTTGAGTGGTCCTCTCCTTATTGGCCATGCCTCCACAAGCCCCCTAAAGATGAGTGCCCAGTGTGGAACCTGAGAAAGTCTTGCCTATACCCTCAGCCAGAATTTTCCCTACTCCCTTCCCCTCTCAACCTCTGCATCACATTTCTTTTTTTTTAATTTGAGATAGAGTCTTGCTCTGCTGCTCAGGCTGGAGTGCAATAGCACAATTATGGCTCACTGCAGCCTTGACCTCCAGGGCACACACAATCCTCCTTCCTCAGCCTCCCGAGTAGCTGGGACCACAGGTGCATGCCACCGAGCCTGGCTAATTTTTGTATTTTTTGTTGAGATGGGGACTCACTGTGTTGCCCAGGCTGGTTTTAGACTCCTGGGCTCAAGCAATCCTCCCACCTTGGCCTCCCAAAGTGCTGGGATTATAGGTGTGAGCACCATGCCTGGCCTGCATTTCTTATTTACACATCTCCCTTGCTAGAGTTTAGGCTGTCTCTATGAAGTGCTATCAAGATAATGTTATCCATCTCATAACTAGACATAAACAGAAATAAAACAAAAAGCAGTACAAGAAAACACAAGGAGTTTTGGTACATAATTCAATATAAAGACAAGCTTGAAAACCGCTAAAGCCGTCAACAGAAGCAAGGGCTGTTGTGGAGGGAGTGAGCCCCTGCATTGGGGGTCTGCAAGTAGGAGCTGCAACCACCTATTCAGAAAGCTCTGCAGTGTTTCCTGCAGTCAAAGTCAGATGTGAAGTTGGACTAAGCACTAGATGTCTTCTCTGGGCTCTTCCCAGTAAAATATCCTGTGTACCAGGGTGAAGAGTTCCCTCTCTGAATTTCCAGTTCTTTTGTCCACACAGAAAGGGGTAGAGAAACCTGGGAAGCAGCCATCCCAAGTCAAAGGATCCCCAGCCTGGTCTGCTCCACTGTCCCTGGACACTGCATGCTGGTGGGCTCCTTGGGTCTGGTTGACTCTCACTCAGGACACACTCCTAGGCCAGCTCCATAGAAACGCCAGGTATGTAATCTCTTAACTGGAAACTTGGCAGAGAATAAGAACAATTCATTGGCTCCACTGCCTACGCCTACAGGTAAGCAGGCAGGGGAGAAAAGGGTATCTGGCCAGAGCAAGGAATGCCAATTTCCACTTGGCAAAGGGGACAGATATTTCAGAGAGGAGCACAGGGCAATTCTAACCAGCTATCACAAAAGCCAGGCATTGTTCTAACCCTTTGCCTCCATGTGAACCCTCTTGTCTAGCCAGGCCAGTCTGACCTGTCCCCTGAACATGCCGTGCTGACCTCTGCCTCCGCCCATGCACACGCTGTTCCCTCACCTGCAGTGCTAACAACCCACCCACATCCTACCCATCCTCCAAGCCCCAGCAAGAGCCCAGCACCTTTCTGAAACCACCCAGACCTATTAGACCACAGGGGTCTCCACAACTCCAAGACTACCTACTGGCTATGGTAATAAGAACAACCACAGCTGTCACTTGTTAAGCTCTTAGTGTGTGACAGACGACAACGTGGTGGACACTTTACACACATTGTGCCCATTCTCAAAACCAACATGCAAGGAAAGGAGTATCAATGTCCCACTGTAGAGACTGCACTGTTTGCTAAGCTAGTATATGGCAAAGCCAGGGCTTCCTGGCCCCAAATCCCATATTCTTTCTATGCCAAAATCAAATGTAATGTTTTTCTCTTATAGGCTCCCTTTGCCCATGGTAAAGAGCACAGGCTTCTTGAGTCCTAGGATTACGTCGTCTTGTCATCTACTGTCCCAAAAACTGCTTAAAGTCAGGTATGGGTGAAACTTCACCTATAAAATTTCCCTTGCACCTGATCTATTTCAAATTAGATTTCTTGCCACCAAAAGAGTCGTAGAAAATACAATTTGGAGGTTTACTTCTTACTGTACAGCCATAGATTCTTGAGCAAGAGTGAGCCTCAAAAGATCAACTAGAGGGGGTAATAAGGCTACATGGCCTGGGCACTCGCATATGAAGGAATGTCTGTGGCTGTGCAAATGTCCAGCCCAGGCATTCGAAGCACTTAGAGAAATAAATGAAATTTTCTCAAACTCTTTTGGGAAAGGTATAGAGATATATATTTAGAAGGCATGTTATGCAAGAACTCTCAGGGCAGCTGGACCATGAGAAAACATCATTTTAGTGCTGTTCAGACTGCAAGTCATGCAATTAGCCAGACAGTGTTGTTCCTTTCACTGCTCCGTCCCACTCTGTGCCAGCCCCACCCTGTGATTGCTCCATACCAAGCCTGTCCAGCATTTTAATTAAGAATCTTTGAATGTTTTGCCTCTGTGATGCACATTAACTGCCTAGGATTATGCCTGACATGTGTTGGGGCCCAGTTGGAGGAACATACTGGTATTCATGTAAAGAGACCTAGAGACCTTGAAGAGCATCTAGAACAAGGTCTAGAAACTCCAAGGTCTCCAGGGCCTGGTGGGGTTACATAGAAGAGTGAAAAAGCACCATACAAGTTCAGTGATGACTGGCAGCTAACTGCAACCTCAGCCTCAGGGAGACCACATAGAGCCATGGGAGCCTCGTGGTGGACAGCACAAGGACTTTCCCCAGCTAAGGACACAGTGGCTCCTCTGTCTGCGTGGTGGCTACCAGATAAAGCCAGGCCTAGAGTTGTTGGCCTGACTTCAGGGAAATTTTCAGGGAAATCATAAATCCTCATTTTTTGTGTGTGAAATCTGCCAATTGTTTTATATAATTTTTTTGTTTTGTTTTGTTTTGTTTTTTGGAGACAGGGTCTGGCTGTCACCCAGGCTGGAGTACAGTGGCAAGATCTCAGCTCACTGCAACATCTGCCTCCCAGGCTCTAATTATCCTTTCACCTCAGCCTCCCAAGTAGCTGGGACTACACGTGTGTACTACCACGGCCAGCTAATTTGTGTATTTTTTGTAGAGACCATTTTGCCCAGGCTAGTCTCGAACTTGTGAACTCAACTGATTCACCCACCTCAGCCTCCCAAAGTGCTGGGATTACAGGCATGAGCCACCACGCCTGGCCAAAATCCGCCAATGTTTTAATATTGGCAATTATTTAAACCATTTTGTAAATGTTGCCTGGGTCAAACATACCTGATTGTCGGTCAGATCCTGCCTGAAGATGGCCAGTTCGTGACCCTTCCATAGACGCAGCACCTGAGTCCAGAGAGGTGAGACAATCTGCCAGGCCCACAGCGCATGATCACCAGAGACAGCACAAGGACCGGAGCTCCCGCTGCCAGGTCAGGCCACTTTCCACTCCAGCCCTCGCTCTGCAGCGTCTCAGCAGACGCAGAGCCCCCACCGGGGTTGCTCCACTGAGATACACCTGCAGGGTCACTGGAAGTCCACACCTCTGCCAAAGTCCCTGAATGTCGCCTCTCTAGCCCACAACTCTTTGCTTCCCAATTGCTTCTTGGAATCACACCTAATCTTCTGGGCTGAGCATAGCCTTCTTTGCCTTCCACCATGCTTCCTCCAAGGTCATTCTGGGAGCTTTAGAATTTGACTCATTTATTTGCCAACAGGTCAGGAGCAGCCACTCTCTGCCAGGAACTGCACTCAGCCCCGAAGACACAGAGTGAATCAGACCCAGGCTCTGCTTTGCACAGCTATGATAGTTAATTGTTATGTGTCAATTTGGCTAGACCATGGCACCCAGATGTTTGGTCAAATATTGGTTTAGGTGTCACTGTGAAAGTATTCTTTAGATAAGATTAACATTCTAATCAATAGATTTTGACGAAAGTAGTTTATCCTTTACAATTTGGGTGGGTCTCATCCAATCAGTTGACAGGCTTAAGAGAAAAAGACTGAGGTCCCTGAGGAAGAGAAAATTCTGCCTTTACACTGTCTTTGGACTCTAGCAACAAAATCATCTCTTCCCTAAGTCTCCATCCTGCTGGTCTGTCCTGCAGATTTCAGACATGCCATCCCCAAGAATTGCATGAGCCAATTCCTGAATATAAATCTGCACACACACATTCTATTGGTTCTGTTCCTCTGGAGAATCCTGACAAGTAATAATATAGAAGCTCATAGTCTAGTGAGCTTCTTTTTACCACTTCTTTTCATCATGTTAAATCATGTTGGATATGAAGGACAGGAAAATGAAGCAAAGGGTGATTCTTCCCCCCCAGACTTGTAAGTAAGATTTTGTGTATCTGTGCTATGTTGATTTTTCTTAGAAAAGTGTCAAAGCATTTTGAAACTCAACAAAAATTCAAGGAATACAAAATTTCCTAGTCTTGAACAGCCCTTCTAGCTCTGGTATTCTGTAATTCTGTGGGACATAAAGTGTTTCTGTAGTTTGTTTTGCTCCTCTTGGCCAAAGACCTAGAAAGTTTCGGTGTTCATTCCAAATAAAACCATTGAGGAAAAACAGAATGAGCCCCAAATCCAGAATGTGACATTCGTGGGTCTAAATTCTATCTTGGCCATTTGCTAGCTCAATGATCCAGGGCATGTCACCTCTTTGAGCCTCAATTTTCTCATCTGTAGAATGGAAATAATACTACTCCACAGTTGCTGTGAACCTTAAATGAGATGGCAAATGTGACTTTGACCAGCACAGGGTCTGACCAACAAAGGTACCAGTAAATTTTAATTCACTCATTTATGCGTACAGATACCTGCAAGTCTTGGGGAACTACCATCCTCAGCTTGCCCGACTTCAGCACAAGCCCTTCAGGCTCAAGCTGCTGTCCTCTCAGTCATAGACACCCTTGTACCCTGATTGGATTTGATCCCAAAACCCAGAAAAAGACATCATCCCTATGCTCTTTTAAATATAAAACAAATACTTTCTTCTTGTAGAGGCAGCCTCACTTTTCTTGTCTGTCAATTGGAGATAATCACACCTCCCCTAAAGAATTGTCACAATGCCAGGATGCAAGGTTCTTACAAATGCCTGTGTCTGTCCTTCCTCAGATGCAGAAGGCAGAGAGAGTGGCAGCTTGGAGCCTGATACATAGAGAGACTGACCTTTGGGTTGTGCCTGACAGCTTTCTGGTCCCCAGGCCCTGGTTTGTCCCCGTATAAGACAAGGTTGATAAAACTAGGCACCTCAGTAGCTGAGCTCAGTGGCTCATGACTGTAACTCCAGTAATCTAGGAGGTTAAAGCAGAAGGATTGCTTGAGCCCAGGAGTTTGAGATTAGCCTGGGCAACATAGAAAGACCTTGTCTCTAAAAAGAAAATTTTAATACAAAATACATTAGCTGAATGTGGTGTTGCATATCTGAAGTTCCAGGTACTTGAGAGACTAAGGCAGGAGGATCCATTGAGCCCAGGAGTTACAGGCTCCTGTGAGCTATGGTCACACCACTGTACTCTACCCTGGGCAACAGAGTGAGACCCTATCTCTAAAAAACAAACAAACAAACAAACAAACAAACAAAAAAGTCTAGGCATTTCAGAATTTGCAAGGATTTAATGAGACAAATCATTCAAGGCTTGGGCCCCCATCTAACGCAGTTATAAGCGGGGATTATTATTATTATCCTATGTTTTGCAGGGAAAGGTGGGCACTAAACTGCTATGAATTTCTCTTTTGCCTAATCTCTTATGAATTGACATTCTATTACCTGCCACCAAGAAAGTCCTGGCAAATGCCTTTTGAAAGCATACTTCTCACTTTACATCTTATTTTTGTTTGTTTTTGGGTTTTTTGTGGGTTTTTGTTTGTTTGTTTTGGAGACCAGGTCTCACTCTGTCACCCAGGCTAGAGTGCAGTGGCATGATCACAGCTCATTGCAGCCTTGAGCGTCTGGGCTCAAGAGATCCTCCCACCCCAGCCTCCCAAGTAGCTGAAACTACAGGTGCATGCCACCACACCCCCACCCTCAGATTTGTGTGTGTGTGTGTGTTTGTTTTAACACAGAGTGTTGCTCTGTCACCCAGACCGGAGAGCAGTGGTGTGATCTCGGCTCACTGTAACCTCAGTGTCCTGGGTTCAAGCAATTCTCCTGCCTCAGCCTCCCGAGTATCTGGGATTACAGGCATGGACCACCACACCTCGCTGATTTTCGTATTTTTAGTAGAGACAGGGTTTCATCATGTTGGCCAGGCTGGTCTTGAACTCCAGACCTCAAGTGATCTGCCCATCTCAGCCTCTCAAAGTACTGGGATTACAGGCATGAGCCACCATGCCCAGAAAATTTTTTTTTTTTTTTTTTTTTTTTTAGAGACGGGTCTCCCTATGTTACCTAGGCTGGTGTCGAATTCCTGGGCTCAAATGATCTTGGCCCCTCAAAGTGCTGAAATTACAGGCATGAGCCCCTACGCCGGGCCTTCACTTTACATCTTGGATTATGGAGCTGGGAAGGCAATTAGGTGTCATCTCCAGTTCCAGATGGAACATTTGTGATCCAAGAGGTGAAGCCACTGCCGGGTGGGGCTCGGCTAGGAGGCAGTGGAAGAGTCAGCCCCGCCCCATTGTTTCTGCTTAATCTTGCTGACAGCATGAGAGTCAGAAGGTTTATACAGCAGCAAAAAAACTTGGCAAGAGCTGCTTGGTCAGGGGGTCACAGAGCAGGAGAAGGCATGGGAATTCTATCCTTAATTGTATCCTGTTTGACTTGGCCTTCCCTATAGCGGGCAAAGCCAAACTGCCAGCAGAGCTCTTGCCCCTTGGTGGACATCAGGAATTTTGACTTCTAATTCTAGCTGATTACTTTGGAGAAGTTGCCTAGCCTATTCACATCTTCCCATTAATAAGTCTGGGATAATAATAGCTTCCTCTCTTTGGGGGACATTTCAATGGCTTTTTTCTATTTAAACAAAGTTACATCATTTGTTCTCCTTAATTTGCGATGTTTGGATAGGCAAGGAATGGTTTGAAGCCAGCAGCCAGTAATCACTAATAACACTGACAATTTGTAAAAAAAAAAAAAAAAAAAAAAAGAACAGCTAAATGCATTTCAAGACTAGATCTCTATCTACTTCTTACTGAAACAGCACCCTGGTAGTGGGTTTAGCCTATGTTCAGTTATGATACGGCTGTGGTAGATGTTGAACTTGAATAGAAACAGCTCCGTGGACAGAGAGTTAGAAATCCCCCAGGTGAGGCTGGGAGACCTTGGTGAGGTCATTTTATCAATCTGAGTCTCCATTTCTTCAATTATAAATCAAGAAAGTTGTACTGATAGACTTTAGGGTCTTCCTCAGTGATACTGCTCAGACTTTCCTGTAATAATCATTTAATGAAAGGAATTCTCAGTAGCCCTGGCCCCTCTGAACCCACACTCTTTCCAGTCACCCTCCAGGAAGCTTCCAGCACAAATCTCATCATGTCCCTCCCTGGTTGAACTTCTTCTGATGGCAGAGAAAGAAACATGAGAATCATTGTGTATCCATGCAAAGGTGTAATATGCAGCTATTTAAAATGACATATAAAACAGAGCTTTCAACAATATGAAAATAAAGAGCTTATATTTGGTGACAAAGCCAGCATACAAAATCATGCACTAGTATCTCAATGGTTGACAATGCTAAAGACGAAGGCTAGAAGGAGATATCACAAGATGTTAATAGTGGTTCATTGACTCAACCTACTAAGTGCAAGAGCTAGGACTTGAACCTGTGTCCCTGTTTAGAGAGAATGTGGGTGAGTTGTTCGAGAATATGCATGTGACAATAAGTGCTCAAATATCCTGAAAAGTTCAAAAGCAAAGAAGTATTAGAATTACAACATAGGCCTAGAGAACCTATTTAGAGAAGTCAGCTCTACTTTGTGTCCATGTACTTTACCATGGACTTTAATAGTTAATGCCTTTTTTCTAGATCATTCATTTTATTCCTTTTCTTCAACAATATTTCTGCACATAATAAGGCGGGATGTTTTGTTCTTCCTTTAGACTCATTCTCCAGATATCTGTGGAAGTTGAGCAACACATTTTTGGTAACTTAAGCAGTGAATCTTTTTTCATTAGATCACTATTAGAGATCCTAGATTAAAAAGCTAAATTATTTGAGAGTTCAGACAAAAATCACGTCCACTTTCTTTGGGCTGGACCACTGCTTTTAAAATTATACTCTTTAAAATGACAAGTTATGTATTCTGGTCTTAGCATTTCAAAAAACCTGAGGTGCTCCAGGGCACCAAACCTAACAACCCCTCTTCCACTAATCACCTATGGTTTTCTGGACACAGGAATAATTGCCACACTCACTGGTTGCAGGCATGTCTCTCGGGTTCACGTACTAGACAACAGGGGCTAATACAATCTAGATAAGTATAGTCCCAAGAGATAGGCAGAAAGCACTGGATGTATTATTATTAAAGGTCAACTTTAAACAGACAAAACTACCCCGTTTCATCAGACGATGGGTTACAAGGCCTTGACGCTAGGAAAGCACTTTCAGGAACCATTCATTCAAGCTAAACAGTAGTGTATGGGGTGAATCCCTCAAAACAGAAAAAAACAGGACAGAACACAAGGCAGTATTTTCTTGGAAGCAGCATTGTGTGTGGATTGGGAGGCCTATATTTGAATCCCAGCTCTTCTACTTCCTCACTGTGGAGTTTTTGCAAATTTCCAGCTGCCTGCAAGCTTCATTACTGCCATCAAAACAAATGGGGTTAACAGATCTAGCACATAACTGGCACTCCAGAAATGAGTGGAATATAAAATTAAACATGGAAGGAAAATCAATAGCCCTTCTTACATATAAATTTTAAATATTATATATATCTCATATATATCTCCAAAAGCTTTCAAAAATAAGATAAGAACACCACGCTTATCTATCATTGTACATTACTAAGAGTGACTTCAGACCTCATGGGTCCAGGTGTTTTCAACCTGTGGCCATGCACCTCTATGGGTTCCACAGATGTGCAGCCTTCCAAGGTAAGATGTTATCTGTATCCTTGCCTTCCCAGTATTTATTGCTCTGTCTTATGGTAACAACGGCCTAATTTTCTTTTGGGAAACCACCCCCATTCTGCCCTCCACCAAGATCAAGTGGAGCCTACCCACTCCAAGTAATAGTGACAAGCATGGGGCCAGCCGAGCATCCAACCCCCTACCCACAGAGGTTGTGTCAGAGCTGGGCCAGATATTTACCAGGACCATAAAAAAAGGTTGCGCTCTTTCAATTGGGGTTGCTAGGTGGGTAAAATACCAGCCTGTGCTGCTGATGGACATCTTTGCCATCACTGGGAGAGACTCTTCCTAAAAGAAAGCCAAAAACTCAGAGAGCAGAGGCAAGATCTAGAGCTAAGTTCCTCCTGGCATCTTTGAGCTCCTGGTTCCAGCATGCCTAGACCACTTCTACTCCAGGATTTATGAGGACCATGAACATTGCTTTTTGGTAGGTGCCAATTTGACCTGGGTCTCTGACACTTGTGAAGAAAAGAATCCTAACCAATACAGGAAATTTCATCAATTCCTTGAAATATATGCAAATTTTGCATAAGTATGCTTATTTTCCTGGAGAGAAGGAAAACCCATTCTGAATGGAATTCTGAACTAGAAAAATTAAAACTGCCTGTTCTAATCCAACGCCCTCATTTTACAGATGAAAAGGCCCAGACCCAAAGAGAGAGTCATTGCCCCAGGTCACGTAACAAGTGGGTGACGTGGACCAGAATCCAGTTCTACTGACTCTCATCCTCACCAGTGGATCCCAACATCGGACCACACAGAGGAATCACCGGGATGCTACTGACCATCACCCACCTGCTCAGGTTCTCCCCTAGATCAGGTAAGCCAGAACATCTGCAGAGCAGATTTGAGCAGTAGTCTTCTTAAAACCTCCCTGGAGGACTCGCATGTACAGTTAGGGTGAGAACCCTTTCTTAGGATATGAAAACAAAGATGAAGAAACGCAACCCAACTGATCCAATACTCATTAATTAAAATTAAACAAGTACCTTACCAACACAAAATATCTTATACCACTCGAACACTGGCTAGGTGTGGGGGTGCAAAATTGCAAAGGACACAATACCTGCCCTGGAAATAACTTCCTCTCTTGTGTAAAAGAAAGTAAGAACCATCCATCAAAGAAAGTGCTGCATTTCATCAGCCGCAGAATGGAATTCTTGGCAGCCCTGCCTTCAAATCTCAGCCACCTGCCTCTCTCTTCATCTCTCGAATTAAGTAAACAGGTCCTTTAGAAGATACAGTCAAGTATTTGTGTCTGTTTGAAACAGTCCCCTTTAGGGAATGTAAGGCATTTAAGTATATTTACAAAAATTCCTTTTGAGGAATGCAGTATATAGATAAGTTCATTCCTATATTTTTCTAAGGAGATGCTACTGTCACGAGGTCTTTTTACATCATCCTCCCTGAACTGTCTCACTCTATTTCCACTCCATTTTCCACCTACTGTAGGAACTGTCATGTGTTAAGACTTCAACCTAGTAAGTATTTACGAATCCCCTCCATGTCCCAAGCTCTTTGCTGAGTGCTTGGGGGATGGAAAGGATAAACAAGGATACCAAAACAAAAAAAACAAAGTTACTGTTTTCAAAGAGCTAACAGTCAAATGAGGGACAATAGGTTAGTACTGATTTCTAACAAAAGCAAGCTGTGATAAATGTTTAATTATGGTTGTAACTCCACTTATTAAGTGTCTGCCGTGTGCCAGGCACCTGACTAAGTACTGTACATACCTGATGACATTCCTTTCTTATGACCCCGCTGTTGGGTAGCTGTCATCTATCTGCATTCCACAGGTAAGAAAGCAGACTTGGAGCCACCTACTCATCTACTCAGTCTCAGCTAGTTAGCAGCAGAGCCATGATTGGCTGTTGGGTCTGCTTAATTCCAAACAGGTCCTGAGCGCCCCCAGCTGAGTACAGACTACATCAGGATCCAGGAAAACCAGGTTCATGATGGAGCCTCATTGCACATTTCTCCATAATGGAATACAGACGTGAAGATAAGAAACAAGATTCCTGCCCTTAAGGAGCTCACGTCTAGGAGGGAGACTCAAACCACAATTTTAGGGAGTGTTAATCACTTTTCAAATCAAAGAATTGGTATCATAGACGGTAACTGGTACTGGGGAAAGCATAAGAACTCATGTCTGGGGAAATTTTTGAAGTTAAGATTGGCAGAAATGGATGAAAGAAATAAGGGGAGGGATCTAGAAACTGGGAGGCGGTTGTAGCTAACAATGCTGACACCTCCCACCTGCAACCTTCTCCAGAGGATGGCCCTTGGACAAATTGGAGTCATCTCACCTGGAGGTCACTTTGGCACAAAGACAAAAGACACCCCACCCCTCAACCTATAATACATACATGACTGAGTCCTATCAAGGTAAAGTAACATGCGATCAAGAGATGGTGCACCAGGAATTCAAACTCCCAAGCCGGGCCAGCACTCCTGGGACACGTTTGTTCCTCGGCCTGCCTTGTCCCTCTAAATCTGATAAAGCCGCACTTGAGAGGGAGTGACATCATCTAAGCCATGGTAGTATTTCTGGAGCCCATGGGAATACCTGAATCCTGCCCCACCAATTACCCTTCCTGAGTAAGGAAGTCCCGAAAGATAGATCTACAAGAAACAGTGGTCATATAGGACACAAACACACAAAAAACCTTTTCATTATTAGCTGAGCCAGCAACTGGCACCTGAATTCAATCTTCCCTGGTACAGATGAATTAAAACACACAGATTAGACCAGAGGCTAAGTGTAGCCTCTCCCACCCCAGCCCCTGGCCCCAGCCAAAAAAAAATCCAATTTTGACTCTTCTCACTCTCTCCTCCATATTTAAGGAGCAAAAACGTGGGCTGGCACTATGTTAGAAGCAGCTTAATTAATACTGCTCCCCTAAATGGAAACGATAAAATTTGTGAATGAAGTTGCCTGCCAGCCTTTTCTGTGTGGCACAGCTGTGCTGTCCAATACAGGAGCTATTAGCTACATGAAGTTATTTAGATTTCGGCTTAAATTAATTAGAATTAGATAAAATTGAAAATTCAAGTCTTCAGTCACATTAGCCACATTTCAAGTACTCAAAAGCCGCACACAACTAGTGGCTTCCATAGCCATAGCAGACAGTGCAGATGTAGGCAATTTCCATCACTGCCGCAAGAGGGCACGAGAGAGAGAAAGAGAGTGGGGAGAAGTGTCTCAGACCCTCTGTCTCAGAGGGTCAGGCAAAGCTCAGTTTACCCAACCAGCTCTGGTTGCAAAAGGGAAGTGAGAAGAGGGACATGAGAACAAGTCTCTACCCTTCAACACACAGTGAACCCCCCAGTGGCAGTTGTGAGTGTAGCCTAATCTGTACTTCAGGCTCCAACCAATAAGTGCACATTTCCCCTCAAGGAGGAACAGAGGTAGGGCAGGCAGCAAAGGATCCGGTACTGCTTTCAAGGTGTATGTGACACTCTTATTAACCAAAAAATCAAATTCGAGAAAAAAGAATGATCTGCAGCCTGGAATAAGTCCATTTGCCACCTGGAATAAATACAAAATTCCAGAGAAGACTGAATTGAAGACCCCGTTAGGGTCAGGTGCCCAGCTTTGGGTCAGTCACGATGGTGGGGTTTTAAGAACCTGGCATCCAAGCATGTGGCTGTGTGATTGAATCATGGCTACTACTTATGGACGTCCCTCTACAACAGGCAGACAAAAAGGTAGGGCCTGCTACACTGAGGCTTTATCCCTCACTTCCCTTCTTATGTTTGTAAGTCAGCCCTGGCTGGTTTGTCCCTGGCCTTTGAGATTTTTGAGGACAAACATTCTGTTTCCTTCACTGTGCCCAGCGTGGTACCTGACTCATAGCCCTTCATGCTTCTCAATAAGTGTTTAACTGCATGGCAGGAGATGGCATTTACTGAGCCTCCCTTAGGCCGGGGATAATGCTATGTGCTCCTGATATGGTTTTGATGTGTCCCCACCTGAATCTCATCTTGAATTGTAGCTTCCATAATTCTCATGTGTTGTGTGAGGGACCCGGTGGATGATAATAGAATCATGGGTGTGGTTTACCCCACACTGTTTTTGTGGTAGTAAATACATCTCACAAAATCCGATGTTTTTAAAAGGGGTTTCCACTTTAGCTTGGCTGTCATTCTCTCTTGTCTGCCATCCTGTAAGATGTGCCTTTCACCTTCTGCCACGATTGTGAGGCCTCCCCAGCCACTAGGCACTGAGAGTCCATTAAACCTTTTTTAAAAATATAAATTACCCAGTTTGGGGTATGTCTTTATCAGCATTGTAAAAATGGACTAACACAGCTCCATACACATTGACTAATTTAATCATTACAGCAACCTTATGGGGTGCATTTTATTCACCCTCTTTTCCAGACGAAGAAAGTCTTATCAACGTAAAATAACTTGCTCAAGGGCACATGACCAGTAAGTGATGAACCTGGAATTCAGACTCGCATCTATATGACTTCTCATGATGCTAAATATTTAAAAATGGATGAATGAATATTATCACAATTGATTGGATTAAATACCAAAAACTACTCACAAAATAATTGTTTAAAATTTTATTCAACTGGGCACAATGACTCACACCTGCAATCCCATAATTTTGGGAGTCTGAGGTGGGACGATTGCTTGAGCCCAGGAGTTCAACACCAGCGTGGGCAACATGTGAGACCCCATCTCTACAAAAAAAAAATTGTTTTTAACTAGTCAGGCATGGTGGCACATACCTGTAGTCCCAGCTACTTGTGAGGCTGAGGTGGGAGGATCACTTGAGCCTGGGAAGTGGAGGCTGCAGTGAGCCATGACTGCACCACTACACTCCAACCTGGGTGACAGAACAAGACCCTGTCTAAAAAAAAACAATATACTATCAAAAAGTGGATAAATATGAGGCTATGTTCAGAATAACTTTTGAGTACTGCAATTGATGTCTGTTTTCTGTGAAGACAGCACCATAGTCATACAATATTTAAGGAGCAAAAGTGTGGGCTGGTACTACATTAAATACAGCTTAATTAATAATGATGTTCTAAATGGAAACAATACAAGTATGAATAAAGCTGCCCGCCGGCCTGTTCTATTTGGCATAGCCAGCCTATTCTTAGGCTCTTACTGGTTTTCATTATGTAGTTGACCTCGGAATGTCAATAACTTATGGTATAATTGACATATAATTGGCATCCATGGTTCCCTTGCAGTTTATATTTCTTTGCTGGAACCAGTAGCCTGAGAATAAAAGCTATCTCTAACTTCTTCAATTTCTTTGTTTCCTAACTCAAACCTTAGCTCCTACAGTACTCTTTGACATATAGCCTATATTTTAGTCTGCTCACTAGTCCTAAGACAGGCCTTGCACAGTCCTTCGTCTATACCTTTCCTCCTGCTATGAGTCCTCACCTAGGACTCATTTAGCCCTATACTTTCTTCAAGACTCAATTAAACCCACACAAAGATGAATGTCAATAGGTTCAAATATTCCTCTGCTACCACTGCCCTAGGGAATATTTAATATTTAACATAGAAAGTGCCAAGTGCTGCAAAATGCAAGTTCTAGCTTCATTTTGGAATTTGTATCAGCTTTCGCTGTGTAACAAATAAGAACAAAAATCTTGATGTCATATGACAAGACATTTACACATCTACATGACAGCTGGCATTCATCTGATCTAGCTGATTTAGATAAATAAGGCATGTTATTCTCATGGCAAAAAAACAAAGGCATGAGAGCAAGCCCAAAAATACTAGCATATTTGAATCTTCAGCTCATATAACCTCTGTGAACATCCTACCAGCCAAAACTAATCACCAGGCCAAGGTCAAAGTTAGGGAGTACAGAAAGTACTTTCCTGCCACAGGGTAGGGGGAAGAGAATGAATATTTACTGAACAATAATCTAATCTTTACAGACACTACCATATATTTTAAATGTCCCTTCTTTTGCCACAGCAGGCTAGAGAATGCAACCTAAATGAGAGGAGAAAACCACCCAAAGCACTTAGATCTCAGAGAAATAGAGCAGAGCTGCTGCACACACAGCCTCTCACTGGGTAATGAGTAAAGTAGATGAAGCACTTGGAGAGCAAGTTGAAAGGCAGCAAAGGCTTCTCAGCAATAATGTGTTATTGTCAGGGACTTAGAAGGAATGCCAAGCTGTGGTGCCATACACAGATGATGGGAGCATAAATTGATGAAAATATTTTATAGGGGAAGTTGACAATATGTATCACAATTTGTAAATGCACTTGTCCTTTGATCCAGCAATCCCACTGCAAAGAATATGATCTATGGATAAAATCAAGTAAGTATACACAGATTATACTCATTTGTTTGCTGTAGCAAAATAATTTGAAAATAAAAATAAGTAAAAGTAGAAAAGAAACATTGAGTATCCATCTCTAAAGCTCTGGTTAAATGAATGATGGTATATCCATGCAACATATTATAAAGTCATTAAAAATAAGTCTATACACACTAATTTGTTCATTCAAAAAAATATTTACTGTCTGCTCACAATATACCAAGTCCTGTTCTTGGCACTGACAATGTAACAGAAAATGAGATACTCAGGATCTTTCTTCTCCAGGAAAGAGAGTAGTGAGAGACGATTAACAAGTCAATACATAAATGTCATCATCTCAGGAAGTGATAGAGCAAAAATATAACAGGATGGTATGCAAAAGGGAGCCTAGCAGAGAGATCACCTTGAATGGGGGTCTGTGGAAGACTTCTGTGAGGAAGAGATGTTTGTACTGACTCCTGCATATCAAGAAAGGAAGGCCAATTCCTCCTCGAAGTGCATGAAGACATAGGGGAAGAACATTCTAGAAAGAGGAAACAGCAAAGTCCCTGAGGTGAAAATGAGCTTGTTTTATTCAAGGGAAGGACAAAAAGTTAGGGTGGTTGGAGCAGAGTGAGTGGGAAAAACAGTGGTACAAGATGAGGTAGGAGAAGAACTACGAGATCCATGTCTCAGTTCTACCGCCTACATTGTTGTCTTCGGTTTCTTCATCTGTAAAATGGAGTTACTAATCATTGACGGCTTTTATCTCTAGGATCTCCATAAGAAGGTCTGTGCAATAGGCAGGGCAGGCATTATCATTCCCGCTTTACAGATGAGGAAACCGAGATTCCAGTTTTGTAACTTTGCCCCCAGTCACATCTTTTGTAGTCAGCAGAATCAAGACTCAAATCCAGATTCCTGATGGCTATCACAGCACTCCTTTTGCTGCAGCACAATCTCTCCCACCTTGTTTGTGTATTTCGACACACAAAAGCCCTAAATTCAGCTGTGAATCTTTATCATCTCCAATTCTTTTTTTTTTTTTTTCTTTGAGACGGTATCTCACTCTGTTGCCCAGGCCAGAGTGCAATGGCCCAATCACAGCTCCCTGCAGCCTCGACCTCCTGGGCTCAAGCGATCCTCCCACCTCAGCTCCCAAGTAGCTGGGACTACAGGCACATGCCACCATGCCTGGCTAATTGTGTGTGTGTGTGTGTTTGTAGAGATGAGGTTTCACTATGTTACCCAGGCTGGTCTCTAACTCCTGAACTCAAGTGATCCATCTGCCTCAGCCTCCCAAAGGGGTGGGGTTACAGGCATGAGCCACCATGCCTGGCCTCCAATTCTTAGTAAGAAGGATTCAACCCCAGTGTTGTGGATAAACTGAGTTTTTCCATCTGCAGCTTAGAGTCACTCATGGGTTTTATTTCCAATATAATTTGTTGCTTACGTATTTCTCTCTCCCACCAAAATATGAAAAGGCGACATGCTGGAACTGTCCATGCTGTAGGATGCATATGGACAGAGAAGACACAGGGTTGAATGTGCACAGAAGAACACCAACAGTGCCTGCACTATGCATCCAAGATCAAACAGCTTCTAAATTGTGGGACTAGGATTTGAACTGCTATCCATCCAAGTCAAAAGCGTGGCTTTTTTCAATCCTTGGGATAAAGGACCATGTGAAGCACCTGACGCACGGAACTAGCTTGATTAACATTAGCTGCAGTTGTGGTATTGCACACTGTGTTCATAGAAGGGTCTCTCCCTGGTCAGCAGTCATCCAGTATGATGGCAACGAATCCAACTAAAGGATCCACGGGATTAAAAAAGGTCAGATTGTGTGGATTTCAGATGATTCTCATGCCATCAATCCTTCTGCCATAATTTGCACAAAAGCCTGGTAGTCTCGCTCCATTTTTCAGAGCAGAATCTGCTGGGGACCGAGAGATTAATCAGACTTCATTAATTCTACAAAATAAACCATGACATGTTTACCCGTGCACTTAGAGGCATTATCATAAATCACCAAAATTAAATCTCACCTGTCTAAGTAGAAGAGCAGCCTGCATTCAGGCCCTGTGAACAGAAGGTCACAGCATCAATAGCTTCTTGATGGCTTCATTTCTTTCTAGGGCCTTCCCATGACCAGCAGGACCAGCTGCACTGTGCTCCAGTTTGGTCATTAGCAGAATCATGAACATTATTAGCCCAGTGGTTTTGAAAACACTCTAGTGTGTGTGTTTATTTTTGCATACAGACTAAGCTACATTCAGAGGAGATTAGAATTTTGAGAGGCAATGATTTGTTTTTTCATGCCATAGCTTCTTAAGTTAAAGTCTGCATATGCCTTAGAGATCTCTAGAACAAACCTGAGGCCCAGAAGGGGCTAGTAATTTGTCCAAGGTCACACAAGTCATTCATGGCAGGTCTGGGACTAGAACTAGGGACTTCTGATTCTCAGTCTGGGGCTCTTTCCATTCCAACGCATCGCATAGGGACTTGAGGTAGATAAGAACATATTGAGAAATATTTACTCCCTCCTGGAGGACTGTACTGCCTAGCTTTTGTCTTGGCCATGTGACTTCCTTCAGTCAAGGGAATGGAAGCAGACCGCACTACAAGCAGCAGTGAGATGTGCTTCTCTGCATTTGGCATGAGAAGGCTCTACCCTAGTAGGCCCACAAGTCTGAGGAAGATGGAGAACCATGGAGCAGACCCAGACCCAGCTGTGGCTTGGAGGAGTCCAGTCCAGCCCAGCCTAGAGCAGCTGGTCTCCAGTTGACTTATAGACATGGTAGTAAAATAAGTGTCTGGGTCTCAGAGTTTTGTGGTTGCATAGCATGCAACAGTAGTTGGTTGATTCAAGGCTCATCCTGCACACAAATGTATGATTCCTGTGATGTAGAATGACACATTAGAAGCCTGGACTTTGGCAGGGTTGAGTTTAGATCTTGGTTGGGGCATTTAGTTCCCGAGAGATCTCAAGAAAGTCACTGAAGCTCTCTGAGACTCAATTTCCTGAACACAGAAATGAAAGAAATAATACTTACCTGTGGAGGGGTGATCAGAATTTGAAATTCAGATTTTTATTGGAACTTCCCAGCTCATTGCAGGTTTTAGATTGCAAACCTCTGGCCGGAGAGTTGGGAAAGGTTTGTTGTAACATTAAAAACTAGTAATGTCAGAAACACATTCTCTTCTGCCTTGGTCATAAAACCTTGATTTTTAGCTGGGCATATGACACCCCAAGTAAAAACTATACTTTCCAGGTTTATTTGCAGCTAGTGTGATTTGTGAGGAAGTTTTGGCTAAGAAGAGGTAAGCAGAGTGTCACATACAACTTCTGAGATAAGTCCTTACAAAGAGAGAAGACATCCTTTCCCCCTTCCTCTTTCTTACTGGTTTGAATGTGGACATGATGGCTGTAGCTCAAGCAAACACTCTGAAACATGAGTAGGAAACCAAATGCCATTTAAGGCAGGAAGGAGAGGGGAAAAGCCTAGGTTTTGAAACCTTGGTACTAGGCTGGACTACCTGCCTACGGACGTCAACATAAGAGGAAAGAAACTTATTATACTAACTTGACTGAGTCCCTATTATTTGTGGCAGCCCTATTCTGCGTCACTTGGGAGCTTATTGGAAATGCCAAGTCCACACTCCAGACCCACCGAATCAGAATCTCAGGTGAAGAGCCCACAAATCTGCTTTAACAAGCTCTCCAGGTGATTCTTATGGCCACTGAAGTTTAAGGAGCATTGATTTAGAGTTTTCCAGCACATACACCTACCTGATAACTGATAGAGCCATCCTAAATTGCAGGTTTTGTCAAGAACTTGGTGAAGGTTTAAAAGGCAGATGAAATAAAGCCAGGAAGGATGGCAAAGCCAATAACTGACAGTGTCAAGATGGAAAATGATTCTGACAGGGTGGAACACTGGACCAAAGCCAAACAGATGAAATTTAATGGGGATATACATATAAAGCAAATAAAGAGGTTCTTTTTTATTGAAAGAAATATAAAATGTTCCATTCTTTGACTTCTTAAATTAAAAAGGAAAAATGTAAAATTACATATTTTAAAATACAACGAATAAAGTTATCAATCAATCCCAATTATGGCTAAAGGAATGAGAGGAGAGAAGATCAGGAGAGGAAAAGTGAGAAAAACCCAAAGTAATAAAGAGACACAGAGTCAATGATAGAAAGGAAGAGGACTGGGAATCCACTTTTGAATCAATCTGTGGATCCTGAGATGATCTTCACACCTAGGGGGAACCATAATTACAAGTCAGATTTTATTGAGACTTACCACGGGTCAGGCACTACATCGTGTGTGTTACGCACGTTTCTCCTGTGAGGAACACTACTATTATCATTGTTTTTCAGATGCAGAAACTGAAGCCGCCAGAGGTTGAGTATGTTCCCCAAGGCCACACAGCTGGCACAAGTGGAAGCAGGATATGAACCCAGGTGGCTAGATTTCAGGGCTGTGACCCGCAGCTGCCCTGGTATTTTCTATAGTCTGGTGCTGCTTCATGAAGCATGCTTCACGCTTGATATTGATCAGTTTCACAGAAACTGGTTTTCAAAAGAATAAGGAAATCCATTGCCTCACATAACCTTAAGTCCAGAGGTAGGAGGGATCCAGGTGCAGTATAATTATCAGCTCAAAGATGTTATCATAGACACGAGTTCTTTCCATTCCTGTGCTTTGCTGTCCTCAGCACCTGGCTTCATCCTAAGGGTGGGTCCCCTCATAGTGCTAAGACAGCAGCTAAAAAATTCGTGGTCTTAAAGCTTTGTGCTCCATGTTCATGTCAGCATGGGTGAGAAATCTTTACCTGAAGCATGTAAAATACTGAAGTATATATCCTTTAATTTAGTCTTGTTGTATAGATTTAGGCAAATGACCATGCTTAAACGATAGGAGACATTAAGAAGAATGCTACCAGCTGATTGGGTTAGATTACTCAGGACTTAATGCTGCAGTCAGGGATGGGGTCACCAACTCGGGTTCTCTGGTACCCAGAACAGATGGGCTCTATCACTAGTTATAGTGATTCTCTCTCTTCTTTTTCTCCAAAACAAATCAAGTTTCCTCACTTGTTTGAATCCTACAAAATTATCAAACAGTGAGAAAAACCATAAAATATTCATTAGAAAGCACTTTGGATATAAAACAATAAACCCCTCTTTACAAGTCTTCAACAGCCTTACTACACCTTCAGAAGCATCATAAGGAAAGATACTTTGGGGCAGTAAACCTTGTGCTTCACTTTAACAAATAAAATTCTAACCTGTAAAAGGGGCCAGCCTGTAGTGGTGGCAGACGCTGGAGGAGGGAGGCAGCCAGCATTTACTGAAAGTCTATGTGCCAGGAATAATGCTACATTCTTGATTATCTTAACTATTACAAGGAGGATTTTTTGGGTGTCGCTTCACCAGCTGGTGACCTCCGCAGCCAGCAATGCCCCTGCCCAGGGCCATGCTTGGCTCTGGGCTTGCTGCAGGAGGTACTCCACCACTTGGTCCAGCAGCTGTGTTTGGCTTGCACTCCAGCCTATGGGTGGGCCGGGCATGTCTTGGCCTGCTCCCACTTTAGGTGCCAGCATGTGGAAGAGGGGAACATGGTGGCAACTGAAAAACTCTGGGATGCCAGCGACCCCAAAGCCCCTAAGGGGGTATTACAGCATGTTAACAGTTCTTTCAGTCCTGCCCCAACAAACTGGTGCATGTGGCACCCAGCAGCTCCCTCTCCCATTGCTTGGTGAGCAGGAGGGGAGTGCTACAGGGTTACAGCTCTGTTCACACTCACTGTTTGGCGGGTTCTGAGTTCTTGTCCCACATCCAGGAAGTTGA
Organism: Mandrillus leucophaeus; assembly: GCF_000951045.1. Lineage (NCBI taxonomy): Eukaryota > Metazoa > Chordata > Mammalia > Primates > Cercopithecidae > Mandrillus > Mandrillus leucophaeus. The sequence goes on from NW_012101732.1 coordinate 2,439,475, forward strand.
AGGTTATGCTAACACCTGGTGGGTGAGCAAGGTGAAGAGTTCTATTGAGTGATGAAACAGCTCTCAGTGGAGAGGGAGACCTGAGTTGGCCTCCCCCTACCCAAAGTTGGGGAGTCTCCCCCACCTGAAGGCGGGTGGTCCTCCAAGTATGGTTGAGTCTGGAACTTTTATGGGCTCAGAATGGGGAAGTGCATGCTGATTGGTTTGTGAGTGTGCAAAAAAAAATGGCTAAAAAAGGCACAGCTCAAGGGAAGGGTAGGTGTATGTAAAATAGGTGAAGGGTGGGGATCGATCAGAGGAAAGCACACCAAATAGGAAGAGAGGTTCTCAATCCAGTTCGTGGATTTATCTGAGACTTGTAGCTTGGCTTTCAGGCTTTAAACTCTCTTTGGTTTGAAGGTCCGGTTTCACCAGGGACCTGTCCCTATTTTCCTAGGCATTTGACTGCCTTCTGTCACTATTATCCCCATTTTATAAGATGAGGGAACAAAGCCTCAGAATTGCTTGCAGTTTTCTCAGTGTAATTCAGATGGTTAAATGGCAGAGCTGGACTTCAAACTCAAGTCTATCTGACTCTACGACCCAAGTTCTATCCACCACATCGTATTGGTTCCATCCCGGATCCTTTCTATTTGCTGAAATTATAAGTCTTGAACTTTTAAACTGTGAAATCTTGGCCACTTCTTACTTGCTGTCTGACCTATGTTAGTTACAATAACTACCCTCAGATTATAATAGATTTTATTTTTTAAATTCTATTTATTGAACACTTACTATGCACCAAGAAATGCTTTATGTATATAATCTCAATTTATCCTGCCAATAACCTCGTGATGCAGTTTATTACAGAGAATGTTTTTAGTTACAGGTGATTAAATCAGAAATCAAACTAGTTAAAGTCAGAACCAAGAGAGGAAAGGGGAATTTATTTCTCAGAAAACTGGGAAAATGGGAAAACCAGGGATGCACTAACTTCAAGCATGGCTGGATTTGGACTTCCAGTGGAATAATCAGGGATGTCTCCCTCTGATCTCTCTGCTCTGCTTGTCTTAATTTGGCTCCATTTACATTGGGTCTGGGGACCCCTAGACATCTATCAGGACTGTGTCCTTCTTGGTGTTCCTTGACTTCGTTCTCCGTATAAGGTCTCACTATGTAGCAGACAAGATGGCTGCCAGAAATCCCAGCATCTCCTCTGCATAGCTGAGCATCCCCAGAACAAAAGCCTAAGCCAGTTTTCAGTATTCTTTCAAGTTTGAAAATGCTGAAATCCTAGGGTGTCGTCGTCGTCGTTGTAATATAGTCTACTGATTTTAAAAATAATTTATGTCCTTAAATCAACTACTCAATTTACATTAAAATGTGCAGATTACAAATCTGGACAGGTCAGTGTGTCATCATAGGCAACCACATTGTACAATATCAAGCTTCCATGGCTTACTCTAGTTCAAAGACTCTCCAAAGAAGGACAATATGGCTGTGACAGCATTGAAATTGAGATGTGTCTCTTTACATCAGCATTTTCAAATATCCATGATGAAAAACCTCTGAGAAATGTTTTCTAAAAACAAAACCTAGAGCTTGAAATTTTTAAAAAATTGATACCTGCCCCTTCTATTTAAAAAAAAAAAAAGTTGTTCAGAAAAATACCCCCAAAGTTTTCAAACAGGAAACGAAACTGTTTTAAAATTGAAAATGTCAGAGTTAACTATCTGTAGTCAGCTTATGCCTCTCATTGCCCCAGTCCCTCAATGCTTACCGCAAGAAGTAGCTGTCTTAGGTATGTGAATTTTTTTCCCAACAAGTATACTCATGATTCACAGTTGTCTGAAACCCACCCTGGTTTGTAGAATTCACCTGAAATATTTTTTAACCAGAATATCTGCCACTCCATTTTTCTAGTTTTTTTTTTTCTTCATATTCCCAAATCTCTAAAGATTCTAGAGAACATTTGCTGAATAGGTTGCATTTACCAGGTGCTGTCCCAGGTCCTGGGAATACAGATGCCTTCATCTGTTTTGTGTTGCTACCCAAGCAATTCAATTCTGTCGAATACCTAAGACTGGGTAATTTATAAGGAATAAAAAGAGGTTTATGGAGCTTACAGTTATGCAGCCTGGGAAGTACAAGATCCAGCAGCCCATCTGGTGAGGACCTGGGGCTGCTTTGACTCCCAGTGGAAAGCAGAAGGAAGGGTGAGCAGGAGCGTACAAAGACACCAAACATGAGAGGCAGCCTCACTTTATAACAACCGGCTTTCACGAGAACTAATTCATTCCCAAGAGACCTAATCCAGTCTCTCCAGAGAAGGATGCTAATCATCTTAATGACCTAATTAAAGTTTGGATAAAGGCCCCACCTCCCAACACCCATTACATTGGCAGTTAAATTCCAACATGTGTTTTGCATGGAAACTCAAGGAAAGGAAAAAAAAAAACATAACACATCCAACCTATAGCAACAGATGAGGACAAAATACAGTCATGTCCTGCAGTGGAGGGGAAGACAGGCAGCCTACTGAGTAGCTCTAACTACCTGTATCATAGAACCTGCAGGATACTGTGGGAGCAAAGAGGAGGGCAGTTCCCAGATCGCTCCCCCAACGCTAGGGCTCATTCTAGTTTTCATCAGTGGTAAATGCACCATCCTGGAGCTGCTAGCACTCACAGGACACCACCTCAAGCTGGAGATGTTGTACCTCTGTGTGACAGGATATTAGGTATCAAGTGGATCTTGTTGTTTCCTCTTTGGGCCCACAGCGGAGAACCCAGGTCCTTAGTACCCCATACTTTGAGTTCAGAGAACAGGCAGAGAAAGGCCTGGTTGCTTCCCTTCCTGCCTTTGCCCCCTGCCCTCCCACTCTCACAAGCCTGGCTGAGAAGAGTCATTTCAGCAAAACCAGCACTCCCACCCTCAAAGACAAAATAAGAGGAGTGTGGGGAGGGAGTAAATCGTTACTCCTAGTCGGAGCTGTGTGAATGGGTGGCGGGCATTACCCAGTGGATTTCTTCTCCAAAATCAAGGAAAGAATTTGCAAGGTTTGGGGATGCTTTGTCATCCCTCCTGCACTCCTCCACACACTTTCTTCACTGACCTGGAGACTGGTCATCAGTGGTCATCTTTTGGGGACTGGAGAATGAGGTAAGGAGATGGCGCAGCGAGATGGTGAGGAGGACGATGACCAGGTCAGGACTGCCCCCAAGTTGCAATTCTCAAGACCTACAGGAAGGGGATCCCCAGGGAATTTTGAGCCCTGGAGTTGAAGAGCTTGGGAAAGCAAGTATTTTTGGAGCAATGGCATCCCTAGGAACCCATACAGCAGAAGGGGAAGGAGGTCCATACAAGGCCCACAGAGGAATACACATGGTGCCTCCTGCTGGGGGGCCCCAGCCAGAGTCTGCTCCTGGTGAGGGAGGCACCCCAGCCCTCATGAAGCTCAGTGGACAGGAACAGCAGTCATGGGCACCCAAGGGGAGGACAGCAACTATACCATGGACATCCACGTGAGGGAGCATCTGTCTTGCTTTCTTTCCTCCTCTGGAGGAGTAGAGACAAGTACAGACTGGGCCCCCTCTGCCACTTGAACTTCCCATGCCACAAGTTCCACCTGTCCTGACAGGAATGGAGAGGGTCAAAATATTAAAATTGACTGAGGAACTAAAGGCAACTGTTCCCTTGACCAAAAACCACAGGAAATTTATGGAATTGAAACCAAGGTTGCTATGGAGAACAAGAGTAGTAGCAATTATTGGAAAAACAAAACCATTTTATGTTTATACCCCCAATTAGTTAATACTCCTCACTAAACCAGGGAAAGTGTTTTATTGCCTTTGCTAAATTTAAAATCGGCTCTTAGAAGAGTTACTGATGAAAAGAACTTAGAACCGTACCTGGAACATAAGACTTCAAAAAACTATGAGCTAATATAGGAAGTAGTAGCAGTAGTGATAGTAGTACGGTATTTTCATCATATAACCGGTGTCTTAGTCAGTTCAGACTACCATAATAAAATACTATTAAGTGGGCACCTAGTGAACAGTAATTTGTCACTAGTTTGGAGACTGGGAAGTCTGAGATCAAGGTGCCGGCAGATTCCATGTCTGGTGAGGACCTGTTTCCTGATTCTTACGTGGCTTCTTCTCACCATGTCCTCACATGGTGAAACAGACAAGCTAGCTCTCTTTGGGGCTTCTCTTATGAGGGATTTGTGCCAGTCACCTTCTAACAGCCTAACCTCCAAACACCATCAAGTCAGTGATGAGGTTTCAACATACAAATTTTGAAGAACACAAACATTCAGCCCATAGCAACTGGATAGAATTTTCAAAACATATATAAAGGATTTCCATAGCCTCTCTTTCATTTGATCTACAAAAGAACCCAGCAGAATAGGTAAAGAGGGTGTTATTATCCCCCCTTGAAGATGAGAGAACTGAGGCTCCTTGAGAGTATGTGAGTTTTTTCCAAAAAATCTCATACATGTGAACCTAGAATCGAAGACTTCTGACTCCTAGCCTATGGGTTTTGTTTTGTTTTGTTTTTTTGCATGACCAGCTTTGTAAATCACAGAGAGAAGGAGGAGAATGAGAAGAAGGAGAATGAAAACGAAAGATTGGAGAGGGAAGGATGAAGAAAGACAGCCATTCATTTCATTGACTATGCACCATGAGCCCCGAGTTCCAGGGATTTTCAGATTTTTTTTTTTTTTTTTTTTTTTAGAGGCTAAGACCACATACATTTCCATGTATACATAGAAACTTGTTGTATTAGTCAGTTTGGGCTGAGTTGTGTTGCAATAATATCCCCCCAAATCTTCAGGGCTTACAACAACGGCTTCTTCTTGGCTTATGTTCATGCCCTTTGAAGATCAGCTGCAGCCCTGCTCTATGTTCTCTTTTTATTAAAAAGAAAAAAAAAATCTTTATTGAGATACAATTCACATACCATAAAATTCACCCATCTGAAGTTTACAATGTAATGGTCTTTGCTATAGTCACAGATATATGTAACAATCGTCGCAGTCCAATGTAGAACATTTTCATCAGCTCAAAAAGAAACCTTTTGGAGGATTTCTCCTCTTGACCTCCCCATTCCCTCCAGCCCTAATAAACCACTGTCAGCCTTTTGTCTCAATAGATTTCCTTATTCTAGACATTTCATAAGCGACATAATATGTAGTCTTTTGTGAGTGACTTCTTTCACTCAGCATAATGTTTTCAATGTTCATCTGTATTGATGGAAGCATATATCAGAACTTCACTTACTTGATGACAGAATAATATTCGGTTGTATTGACATATCACATTTGTTTATCCATTCTTCAGTTCACATCTATTTGAACTTTTCACATTTGGACATTAAGAATAATGGGGTTATAAACATTCACGTACAAGTTTCTATGGACATGCTTTCATTGTGTGTGTGTGTGTGTGTGTGTGTGTAATCATTGGGTATATACCCAGGATGCTTTGTTATCCCTCCCGCACTCCTCCACATACGTTCTCCACTGACCTGGAGACTGGTCATCAGTAGTCATCTTTTGGGGATTGGAGAATGAGGTGAGGAGATGGCACAGCGAGGTGGTGAGGAGGAAGATGACCAGTTCAGGACTGCTCCCTGCCCCCAAGTTGCAATTCTCAAGACCTACAGCAAGGGGATCCCCAGGGGATTTTGAGTCCCGGAGTTGAAGAGCTTTATTCCAGGAGTGGAACCACTGGGCTATATGATAACTCTATGTTCAATTTGTTGTGGAACTATTAAAAGCAGTTGCACCATTTTGCATCCCCACCAGCAGAATATGAGGATCTCAATTTCTTTATATTCTTGCCAATACTTGTTACTGTCTGGCTTTCTTACACTAGCCCTCCTAGTGGATGTGAAGTGGTGTTTCATGACGGTTTTGATTTGCATTTCCCTGATGACAAATGATGCCAAGCATGCTTTTATTTCGCTTTCCCAACAGAAGGACATAAGCTTGCAGTGAAGCAGAACTGGGTTGGACCTTGGTTCTGCCACTTACTCCCTGTTAAGTAACTTATATCCAATTGCTCCACACCATGAAGCCTCACTTTTCTCATCTGTAAAATGAAGATGAAAATACTTGCATCATTACATGTCGTGAGACTTCAAGAAAATAATATATGCGGAGCACCTAAGTACCTTGGCAAACAGTAGAGGCTTTGTAAACAGAGGCATTATCATTTTATTATCCATTACAGATAAGAAAACTGAGGTTCAAAAAGGTTAAGAAACTTGTCAGAGATCGTAAAGTAATGATGTAGTTGGGTCAGGATTGTTGCCCAGGTCTGTTTGGCTCCAAACTATAGCGTTCCTGCAACTCTACTTTTGAGTCAGAATGCCGGGCACCTATTGGGGGTTACGTTTTCCTATCCTTCACACATCTACAAGCATGTTGAATAGTGAATGAATAAAAGTAATTTGAATCTATAAATAAACAATGGTATGTATTATAATCAACGGCACAGAGAAAAGAAAACACATCACTTTCTTTCGGCACTAACCTTAATTAAGTTCTAGGTGCATTTTTGTTTATTTGCTTCCAATATAAAAATTATCCATTTCAAATGTTACTACTGTAAGAAAACTTTTATTAAGATATAAAATGTTTATTTTAATAAAAACATATTGTATTCCCACCCTAAATTCATCCTTTTTTAAAAACAGGACTTCAAACATTTAAATCTTTCATGTGATTTTTATTGTCTTTGTGCTTGTATTTTTTTTCAATTAGGATGTAATTTAGTTTTATGATGAAAACCACCTGGAGGCTAAGACCACATACATTTCCATGTATACATAGAAACTTGTTGTATTAGTCAGTTTGGGCTGAGTTGTGTTGCAATAATATCCCCCAAATCTTCAGGGTTTACAACAATGGCTTCTGTCTGGCTTGTGTTCATGCTCTTTGAAGATCAGCTGCAGCCCTGCTCCATGTTCTCTTTATTCTAGAATCAAGACCAAAGGAACAACCTTGAGCTGTGGCACACGAGCATCGTGATAGAGGCCCACGAGAAATGTTAGAATCAGAGGATGGCACTTAAAGTTTTTATCTGGAAGCAGCAATTATCATTTTCACTCACATAACATGGATCAAATCCAGAAACATGGCTAATAAGCCTGATGTCAATGGAGCAGGAAGAATACCTTCTTACGGGGAGGGCCACCAGGCAGGCCCTAAAAAAAAAAAGAGAAACAAAGTTTTGGATAAATAGTGCAATCTACCAGAATTCTGGGTCATGAGTCTCCACTTTCCTCTATTTGTAAGCAAAATACATCTATTCTTTCCGATAGGGATGCCAGATTAAATACAGGATGCCCAGCTAAATTTAAATTCCAGATCAACAATGGGTAATTTTTTAGGATAAGTATGCCCAAAATATTGCACAGTGAGATATACTAAAAAATTATTCATTGTTTATCTGAAATTCCATTTTAACTAGGCATCCTATATTTTAATTTACAAAATCTGGCAGCCCTACTCAAGAAAAATAACCTAAAGATTCCATTCGGTTACAGCATCAGACTTGAATTCCATGATCTCATGGAGTTCTTTACATCAGGCCCAGATGTTCATTTTCCTGAGAGCAAAACCTATGGATCAAAAAGACAAGTTATCTGCCCCTCATATGCCCAGTGTATCATGGTGAAACAGGATACCTGAAACAAACACTCCCATTCAGAAAGTGAGAGGAGAGGAAGAACGTAGAAGTCACTTGTCCATGGCAATTCTGAAAGGCCCTTGGGCAGAAGTTGCAGACTACCTTCCATGGAGACTGGAAATGTTCTTTGATTAGGACTTGATTCTGGACCTACAACAGTAACACCTGATGTATTGTTCGGCATGGTGCTTGGCACTGTCCTCCGGGAGGTCCTTCCTTTTCAATTGTTCTCCTAAAGCATTTTTTGTAAAGGACAATATGTCCTCTTTGGAAGCTGGCCAGGCTTCTCTGTCTTCTTCCCACAGAAAGTTGGAAATCCAAAGGTCATTTCAAGTCTCAGTTATAATCTGTTTTAGCATGAGCCGGTGACTCTTTTGGCAATATAACTTTCTCACATTCTTATCTATTTGATTCCAAACAGCCTCATGTGCCAATGGCCACATCCATAATTCTTTTCTAGTTGCGACATTCCTTCTAGACTTAATTGCAGGTAACTTAAATTTATCTGGCTCCAGTGAAAGAACTACACTTAGAATCTCTCTTCCCTAAGCCATTTTGTCTGACTGGAAGGATATAATTGGTGCCACTGTAATCAGTTGAGAGGTTTTAATTGAGGAACAATATCTTTGATTGGTCCTTGCCACAAGGCTGAATTTTAGTCAGTCTTTGTCACTTAAGACATTTCCGGTTTTATCTTTTGTTGTTTGGAGATCATAATCAATTACACCCTCTAGTCCTCTGAGTTCTCAAATTTCTGGACCCTTTTTACTCCCTTTGATCTCCCCGAAATGGACAATTCCTACCTAAGTTCAACTTTCATATCATTTCACTACGTGCAGCCCACAGCAACTTAGGCATGAGAGTAACATTCCGTTTCACAACTTTGCCTAAAGCCATAAGCTCATTTAGTGCATTATCTGTCTTCCAAGGGATTAAAGGTGACAGTTTTACCCAATACCTTGCCACTAGATAACATAGGTTGCCATTTTTCCATCCCTCAACAACGTTATTTTTTGCTTCCCACTCCCAAGCCTCAGAATTAATGCAACGTAATTTAGGTTTCCTGCTATGGTAGTAACTCAGTGATAAGTCTTAATTGCTGTATCAATTAGCTTAGCCTAAGTCGTGATGGAGTAACAACAAACACATCCAAAATCTTACAATAAGAAAGATTTGCTCTTTGCATATGTCCATGTCCTTTACAGGTTGGCTGTCATTTTGTAACATGTCATCTTTTTCTAGGACTTAGACTGAAGAAGCAGACATTATCTGGGACTTGTTGGCTTGGGACAAAGTAAAAAGTAAAAAAAAAAAAAAAAAGGCACATATCCCTCTACTTGGAAATGGCATATGTTCTGGCTACATTCCATTGACCAAAGCAAGTCACGTGGTCAGGATGAACTTCTTTTATTTCTTTTTGCCTTCTATGCAGTTTATTTATTTTTTAATTTTCTCATAGGTTATTGGGGTACAGGTGGTGCTTGGTTACATGAGCAAGTTCTTTAGTGGTGATTTGTGAGATTTTGGTGCACCCATCACACAAGCAGTATACACTGCACCCCATTTGTAGTCTTTTATCCCTCGAAGATGGACTTCTGATGGGTGAAAAATATACTAGTCTCACAGGGAAGAGCAGTGGGGAGTAGACCCACAGTGAAGGACAGCAGATACTTGGACAGCAGATACTTTTGAGCAAATAATAGAATCTACCCAGTAATGTGCTGCTAAATATTTAACAACTACCTCTCTGGAGGAACAGAAGCCCTGATTTGTATATTTGTCAATTTTCCATGGTATAAATACTCTCATCGTGGCCAATTTCAAGTCACCAGTGTCACGTCACCAAATGTGAAATGAGGAAGAGATGTACAATTAGCTCTTGTGAGCCACTATGAGCATGCCACAGCGCACCACGGAATCAACCTCAGTTTAAATCAACTATTTGCTAAATATAAGTTGACTTATGCCTGTTCCACAATATGAAGAACTCCTGCAGTCTTGCTGTGGATTATAACAAGAGAGGAGTCTATTAGGTGACTCAGCATAAACCTCCCTTAAACCTAAGCTGAGGATTTGCAGTAGGGCTGAGGAGGACTAGACAACTCAAAATTAAGTCTTCATATTATTTGCTATTTCAGCATTAATTCGAAAATTCAAGTGGAGAGTAAGAATGTGAGATTGAAATAAAAATAGTATTTTGCCTCTATAAATAAGATTCAGCCCCAGGCTCCTCTTTTGCAGAAATTCTTATTAAGGACTTGGCTCTCCTCCAAGAAAAATAAGGTAGAAATCATTCAAAACCCTTTACTTCCAAATTATTCCTGATAGGAGTTGCTTGATGAGTATAGCTCTCTAGTTTTGTATGTTTACAATTTTCCAATAAAAGGCTTGTTTAAAATATCCCTGAGCTAGGAAGTAGCTCTTACATACTTAAGTCTTAAGCCATTTTTTTTCAAAGACTTTTTTTTTTTTCTTTTGAGACTGAATCTCTCTGTAGCACAAGCTGGAGGGCAGTGGTGCAAACACAGCTCACCGCAGCCTCCACCTCCCAGGCTCAAGTGATCGTCCTGCCTCAGCCTCCCACGTAGTGGGAACTACAGGCGCCCACCACCATGCCCACTCATTTTTGTATTTTTTTGTAGAGACAGGGTTTTGCATTGCCCAGGCTGGTCTCAAATTCCTGAGCTTAAGCAATCCTCCTGCCTCAGCCTCCCAAAGTGCTGGGATTACAGGCGTGAGCTACCATGCCTAGTCCATGTATTCTTTAAGTACACTGACAACATCTCTATGGTAACACTGGGCAAGTTGCTTATGTGCTCTGAATTTCTGTTTCTCCAGCGATAGGACAGGATAATAACATCTACCTTACAAAGCGATTATGAAGCTTAAATATCTGGCATACATAAAGTATCTAGCAAAGCACTTGCACATGGTGGTCACTCAACAAATAGTCACCAGCATTCACTAATGAGGATACTGATTAGAATTATCACGATTTTATTACTGAGCCATGAAACTAGAGGTTTTAAGTTACTATTTAAAATAGTCCAAGACTTTATTCAATAGCCTCAGAGCATTTGGCAGGAATAATTTGGCTTTCGATTTTGAGTGCATCTGACAGGAATGACTTTTGCAGCTCCCCTGGATGCATGGATGTTATTGTAATTTAACAAAACTCACCTCTCTAGTTGCTACTGCATTTTGTCTGTGGGCCTCGAGCTTGGTTCAAATTGTCAGGCCAATGGAAAGACTGAATGCTTTGCCTCCAGGCAAACCTGTGGCCTGCAGGGGGTGGACCCTGCATCACATCCTCAGCCAGAATGGAAAGCTCACTCAGCATGCTGCAGTCTTTCATACGGATTCTGACATAAAACACCAGGCGGAAATTCCACTTGTGACTCTGCAGTAATTGTGGAGGAGCCAGAGGGCCATCCAAACACAGATGTCTGGCATGACGCTGCACCCCTCATGAAGTTACAGGACAGACATAGCAGAGAGATAGTGATGATCATGCATAAAGGAGAACCCACCATCTTCAGGGGACAACTCGTTCATTCTTCCTCCTTCATGGTTCCTGAGTTACTGAGAATAGTCAAGATTACTGTTTCAGACTTTTTCCAATGTCTTGACTTATAATGGAGAGAAAGATGTTGATGCTGGTAATGATAATGTAAAAATGGTGGAAGTTTTTCCAGAGTTTCAAATGATGGAACTCTGCATCCTACTATTTTGTAACATGTGTGAGTAGGTGTGTAGGGGTGTGTGTGTGTGTGTGTGATTCTACATATGTATGTGTATACTGATTCCTCCTGAGTAGCCCCCACTTTTTTTTTTTTTTTTTTACTAAGTATATCAGCTTCTGGAACTGCACATAACAGTTTTCCAGCAGTGACATTCAGGCATAGGACAGCCATCAAAGACCTGGAAGCCATGTAATAGAGCTGACCTTTGAACTAGGGGAACAACCCTTGCGTGTGCAGTCAAAACTCCAAGCATAACTTTTGACTTCCCAAAAACATAACCATTAATAGTCTACTGTTAACCAGAAGCCCTACTGATAACATAGTCAATTAACACCTATTTTGTTTGTTATATGTATTGTATACTGTGTTCTTATAATAAAGTAAGCTAGAGAAAATAACGTTATTGAAAAATCATAAGAGAAAATATATTTCCTCTTCATTAAGTAGAAGTGGATCATCATAAAGCTCTCCAACCTCATCGTCTTCATGTTGAGTAGGATGAGGAGGGGGAGAAAGAGGAGAGGTTGAAAAAAAAAAAAAAGAGGAGAGGTTGGTCGTACTGTCAGCGATGGCAGAGACAGAAGAAAATCCAAGCATAGCAGCCCAACGAAGTTCAAACTGGGTTGTTCAAGGGTCAACTGTAAAGACTACTAGAGGCAGAGGCTCACTTAATTGCGTGTTCAGAAATTAAGAGTTTAACATTACTAGAATATGCAAAGGCATACAGAGTGATATAATGGACTTTATATCACTTTATATCATTTATCTATAATGGACTCAGAAGCAGGAGGGTGGGGGGGGGAGCCAGGGATAAAAAAAAAAACCAAAAAACTACACATTAGGTACAATGTACACTACTTGGGTGATGGGTGCACTAAAATCTCAGAATTCACCACTATATAATTCATCCATGTAGCCAAAAACCACTTGTACCCTAAAAGCTATTGAAAAAAAGAATTTAATATTGTTAGTATGAGCAGCTCCACAAATTTGGGGTGCAAATATGGTCATATTATTTACTTTTCCAATTAATTCATTGAGTAAAGCTTGCTGCTATAACAACAACAAACAACAAACAAATTTTCAGTTATTTCTTGCTCATTTAACAATCTAAATTAGATGTTTCTGGTTGGAGGGCAGCTTTCCTCTACAGAATGATCCAGGGCACGAAGCATAATTATACTCTCTTTTCTGGCCAGCGGGGTCTTGCACCCACTCTACTCAGGGTAGATTTCCCTAGGGCTCCCAGGAGACTCCTAAAGAAGCCAACTTAACTTTCTGTTACCTCTTCTGATAATGCCAGGAGGAAAAAAATTATATAAAAGCTTTATATTCACTGAGGCATCCTACTATATTGAATTGTCTGAAATGAAAGAACCAAATGTCATCTTCAGATTTTAATAGATGATTGTCTATGAAATAAAGAGGATTTAGAGGCCAGGCACGGTGGGCCATACCTGTAATACCAGCACTTTGGGAGGCTGAGGCAGGTACATCACTTGAGGTCAAGAGTTTGAGACCAGCCTGGCCAATATGGTGAAACCCCATCTCTACTAAAAATCCAAAATTAACCAGATACGGTGGCTGGCGCCTGTAATCCCAGCTACTCAGGAGGCTGAGACAGGAGATTGCTTGGATCCTGGAGATGGAGGTGGCAGTGAGCCGAGATCATGCCACCACACTCCAGCCTGGGCGACAGAGCCAGATTCCATCTCAAAAAAAAGGGGATATAGAGGACATCTTCATATTATAAAATGGCATAAACCGAAAAATATATAAACATAAGCTGATAGTTTAAAGAAATCAGTTAATGGTATTTTTTTTTTTTTTTTTTTTTAGACGGAGTCTTGATCTCTCACTCAGGCTAGAGTGTAGTGGTGTGAACTCGGCTCACTGCCAGCTCCGCCTCCCGGGTTCCCACCATTCTCCTGCCTCAGCCTCCCGAGTAGCTTGGACTACAGGTGCCCACCACCGTGCCCAGCTAATTTTTTGTATTTTTAGTAGAGATGGGGTTTAACCGTCTCGTTAGCCAGGATGGGACCGATCTCCTGACCTCGTGATCCTCCCGCCTCAACCTCCCAAGGTGCTGGGATTACAGGCGTGAGCCAACGCGCCCAGCCAGTTAATGGTATTTCTAAGATTTGTAGTTGGTGCTCAATACATTTATAGAACCAGGCTTTTGAATCATGCCTGGAACTTAGCAGCTCAATTGTTATTTTTTAGAACAAATAAATGAATGGCAATGACAGAAGTCTAATAAGCATTTTGAAATATGTGCAAATCTTCAGATATAAAATTTGTACATTAAAATAAGTTTTTGAGATAATTGGTGGATATCCCATAAATGTTTATTTCTATTATCGAAGATATCATCAGGATAATTTAAATTGCCAAAGTAGACAGAGATGTGCCACGTACATGTCACTCAGGACTGCTACATATATTCATAGAGGTTTAGCACTACACAGTCCCAGAGAATGGTATTCACACAGACTCCCATGCAAATAGCTTCCCTGGGTTTGTGCAGTGCATACTGTGTATGCAGCTGCCTAATTTGAATACATCAGTCCTAACAGGCCGTAAGAGTAGAGCAGCTGATTCACCTTGTTCATCACCAGGACTGATTGAGCTGGTCTGGCTGAGTAGTGCGTTTTTACTTCATGTCCCCACTGCTTCCTCGTTTACCACCTCCTCCCACAAGCTTACGTTCTTGTAAAGATACTGGCCTTCCCTCATAGAAATGCCCTCCTGTCAACGGTGTGCTTATAACTTCACCGGAGCCCACGCAAACTCCAGAGGACTCTCAGTAATCCTGGAGCAGGAGATCCCCTAAAATGTGAACTGAATATTCTTTCTCTGTTAGTAATGAGGTACTTAAACACACGCACGTGGTGGCATTTTTTTTAACCCAACTTTTTGAGGATTGCCTATTAAATACCAAGAGACATCTTAGCTCTCTGTTAATTAACAATGTCACTAATTCAAAAATGTTCTCATTGTTTAGTCTACAAAAAAGCCGTAAATGGGTCCTTCAGATCCCAAACACAAATTTTAAACATCTTATCCTTATATGTTCAATATTTACATTCTAAAACATAAAATGTAAGTTCTAGGTCTCTCTAGAGTCTGGGGTGTGTTGGAAGTTGGGATAGATGGGCCTAAAATGAGGCAAAAAGACCAGTTAGGAAGGAGGTTTTGGTAAGAGTCCAGATGAGAGATACAAGGACTCACCCTAAGGTAGTGACCAAGGGCATGGAGGACAGTTCATCGCTCTCACTACCATTTAAGAGGAAGACTTGGCAGGGCACAGTGGCTCACGTCTGTAATCCCAGCCCTTTTGAAGGCCAAGGCGGGCGGATCATGAGGTCAGGAGATTGAGACCATCCTGGCTAACATGGTGAAACCCTGTCTCTACTAAAAATACAAAAAGTTAGCCAGGCGTGGTGGCAGGCACCTGTAGTTCCAGCTACTCGGGAGGCTGAGGCAGGAGAATGGTGTGAACCCGGAACGCAGAGCTTGCAGCAAGCAGATATCGCACCACTGCACTCCAGCGTGGGCAACACAGCGAGGCTCGGTCTCAAAAAAAGAAAAAAAAAAAAAAAGAGGAAGACTTTATGGGACTTGAAGACTGACAAATAAAGATAAGGATAAACTGCAAATAACTTCAAGATCATGCTATTGGGCATTTGCTGGTGCCATAGCATGATGAGAGATAAAAGAACTAGGTATAGTGAGGACTTACACATGTAGAGAGTTAAACAGCATATCAAGAGTTCTAATACTGGATGTAAGAATACTACCAGGCTTTCAATTTTTGTGCCAAATTAGACAAAGGGACAAATAGTACAAGTTCAAAGTAAGCAAATGCTGTTTGATTTCAAAATTCCTCTTTGCATGTTTTTTCCCCTTTCCTGGGAGCAACATTACTTATATACCTTGGAGTAATCTCTCTTTCATTCTTAACACATGGAGAGCTCTCATCCTAGATCCATAGTGGCAGCTGTTGAAAACATTACGACTTCTTCCTCACTGCATTTCCTACTTCTGCTTGATGTCTTGTGCTACTGCCAAAGCCTTCTTTCACTGCACGAGTGTGACCATGTAATTTCTGGTGCATTTTAGAGTAGTCCAAAATTTACTGGGAATTCTTAACTTCCCAGAAAATCCCTGGTTTTGAGATATAAACATAAAAATAAAGTATGCCCCTAATAATTTTACAAGATAGGCAGGGAGCTCACTCAGCTCAACAGCTAGTTGTTGAGTGGTGTTGTTACTGAGGAAGAGGCTGGAAATTCGACGTGGAATTAGACATGGTTCCTGCCATTCAAGAGATTTACAATCTGAAGGGAAAGGAAAATAAATCAAGCCTTAAAGGAATGGATAATAAGTGATATATTGATCCATATGAACAGCCAACTCATACATGAATGTTCGAGAAACTTTTTGTAGGTGATAAAGCGCATAAATAGTAGAACACGAAACTAGAAACAGTGTCTAAAGGAAGGTGGCTGCCTCTACATGCTGTAGAAAACATACTAATTTATTCCAACTAAGTAGACGACCAAGATTTTTTGCAAGAGATTGCATTTAACTTGGGAGGGTCAAGTGAATAATTCCGGAGACATGGAAAACTTCAGGGCTTATTTAAGGTACTGGGTGATACCCTTTACCAAGATCAGGTATAGGTTTGTGGCTACAAGAAAGGGAGACAGACACATACTTTTTAAAAAAGTTAACAGCATAGCTAATATTACATAGTACTACAACATTCAAGAAATACTGCTTGGCAGTGATTAAGAGCTAAGTTAGAGGAATGGGCTGGAAGCCTAAGTGTGTCTGAATCTCAAGGTGCCTGCCTGCACAGCCCAGAGGTCGCAGGCTCCTTGCCGGCTGGGAAAACCTTACTACTTGGTGGATGCTGGGTAAATGCTGGTTAATTGAGTTAATCTTTCTTCAAGTAGTTAGAGACGTGGAGGACCTGGAGCTCCTTGCTGTTTACACTTTAACCAAAACTTTAGAAGGCCTGTAGGGGCCCCAAGGGAATTGAGGAAAGCACCACCTTGTTGCTCGTTCAGATGCAAATTCAGAAGCTGAACAATCCCCCTCCAAAAGTTGCACTGAGGCTATTCAGCCCTTCTGTCCAGTTCTAAACTTTGTGGGGATGGGAAGGAGGTGGGGACTACCAAGTGATCCACAGATCCCAAGCGATGCTCTTTAAGGTGGTTTTTCTGAAATGTTTTATTACGCCCGCTTAAGGGAAGACGTTGCAGGACAAACAGTACTGAACTTGAAGCCTGGGTCTCCACCACTACCTGACCTTGAGCGAGTCATTTAGTTTTTTAATCTCTTTCAGTCCCGTGTTCCCAGTTGTAAAATATAGAGGTTGTGGGCTCCATAATAATAGCTAGGCATTTAGGATCTATCACATGCCAGGTGAGGCGTTTTCCGCGTTTATCTCTTTTGATCCTCACTACCACCTTGGTAGACTTTACTAATCCCATTTTACCCGAGACGTTCGGTTGAGAACGCTTTGATGGCATGCCCAAGGTCACGCAGCCAGAGTGGCGGATCCGGATTCCACTTCAAGGCTGCCTGACCCTAACACTAGGCAGCCCCAGTTTGATCGCAGGTGACCTCCTCCGAGATTTCCCTCAACTACCCGCTCGGTTCCTTCTCCTCCTCTCCTCGCTTCTCTCGCGTCCAAAGCGCCCCTTTGGCCACCGGACATGCTCAGTAGCTCAGGAAGACTTTTCGCTCTGCCTCGGGAAATTTTTCACGCCGCTCCGGGAGCCGAGCCCGCCCCGCCCACGGCTCCTCCTCACGGGATTGGTCAAATTCCGGGAGGCAGCAAGGGAAGGGAAGGGAAGGAGGCGGAAGCCCAAATTACCTCCCAACCCCCAGCGCAATGGGCGCGCGCGCCCCGAGAGTGCGTGCGTGCGTGCGTGCGTGTGAGTGAGCACGTGAGGGCCCCAGAACGTGCACAGTGGGCGGGGACAGGAAATGGGAAGCGAGGGGCGGGGGTTGCCGTTGCCATGGCAGTGACGTCAGGCGTCGGGGAGCGAACCCGGCCCCTTCCCCACGCGCGCGCGCGCGCGCACACACACACAGAGACATGCACACGCGCGCGCACAGCCGCTCTCCCTCAGACACACTGGAGGGAAAGGTCAAACTAAAGGCGAGGGAGCAGAGAGACCGGAGGGAGCCGCTGCCGCCGCCGCGCGCCATGACGGACGCGGCGGAGGCTGCTTTCTCAGT